>NW_015558646.1:646164-662004 GCF_001515605.1 Sinocyclocheilus anshuiensis
GAACGTATGGGAGCTATTTGAATTCTACACAGAATGCTATATTTTATAGCAATATGGATGAGATTGTGGCTGGCATACCCTGTCAAATGCGGCTTTACGGAGCTAAACGGCTCTGAACGGTTCTAGCCCAAGCTGTGATATAAACGAATGCTATTGGCCATTTTAAAAAGGCTGCTTGATATGTCCCGCCCTGTCTTCCTGTTTCAGTTAAAATGACGTCAACACATAGAGTAACGCTGCGTGTTTCTAAGCATTTCAGGGGACCTTTAATGTTAATTTTATTATTAAGAGCAATAATTGTCCATATTAAGCATTTATTTTATTTGAATGATTCAGTTAAACTACATAAACAGACAATATTGTGTGTAACTAGCTCAAGCAGTAGAGCATGGTGCTAACAACACCAAGATGATGGGTTTAATTCCAGGGGGTTGCATAATTTGATGAAATGTATAGGTTGAATTAATGTCCCAGAAAATCAGTGTTAGGGCGTAAATACTGCTTCTAAAAGGTTCATTTCTGACTCATTTTCATGGTATGTATCGTACTATAAGTACCATAGTATTACTATCTGATACCATCATATCCCACGGTACTCCTGCAGCACTTTTTAAAAGTGAAAAGGAATGTAATCACACCCAAAAAAGAAAGAAGAGTATGAAAAGAGTTATAGATGGGGAAAAGGGGCAATGGAAGGATTGAAAAGAGAAGGTAGAAAGATTTAAAAGTATTAGAAAATTTAGTATTGAAGAAGGAGTCTGCTTAAAAAAACAGACAAAGAGACAGTGATGAAGTCATGATAGACTTTGTTAGAAGCGTAGCACCAATTTCTGTAAGATGACAAGAGAGATAAAGAGCCATTTAGCATGCCTTTTTGGAAACGACGAAATGAGAGTGTGTGTTTGGGTGGAAAAAATGAATGAGGTATGGAGAAAGGATATTAAGGAGATGTGCAAGCATGCGTGTTTGTGAGCGGGTTGCTGTTGGCTGTGGGTGGGAGCCTGTTTATAGGGCTGTCAGTGAAAGTGGTCTTCGAATGAAAACCAACCACAGAAGGAGAGAAAAAGACAAGAAATGCCAAAATTGAGCATGCACACACACATACACAAACACCACGTTCCTTCCGTAGCCGTGGCTCATCTGTGTGGGTGTGGGTTTGAGTTACAGTCACGGGGGTCCGATTTGACACGTCTTAGTTACATATGGTTAGCAGCGCAGTGTACAGTAACCGTTGTGTGACAACATTGGAAAAGCATGACAGAAAAGCAGCATGGAGAATCTGCCTGCTAAATGGAGTGACAACAGACCAGCCTCGCTCATTGTCAAGCCACTTTGTGTACGTGTGTGTATGTGTTTTCTCCAAGTGTGCGAACCTTGGATCTGAGTCAAATATGAGTATGCATGTCAGAAAGAAAGGGCTAGCGATCATTTCTGGTGCCCTGTCTAAACTGAGATCTTGTCAGTGCCGAGGTGAAATATTGTTGCGAACGCCCCCAACACACTTTTTGTATCCTGATGTCATTATTATTTCTAGGTGCATGATTTTTTTTCTGACACGTGTCTGCAATTCTGCAACTTGCTGTGTCTTGAATCCAGCAAGAAATATCTCTTACGGAACAACATAGGGCTGCGGTAGTTCTTTACCGAGACACTCTGGCTCTGTTTTTTCCCTCTGTCGCTCTTTTCTTATTTTTTACCTCCGTGTTTTGGTGTCTCTGGGATCTTTCCTTTGCTGTTTGGAGTTAAGAGGTGCTGTTTATAGAACAGAATATGGTTAAAGTGAGGATGACAACAGAGCAGAACTCTGTGTGTCAAAAGGTGTGTGTGGGAGCTTTCTGATGCACTCTGGTACTCGGAATGTGAAATCTATCAAATTGTGACTTCAAATTTATTTTTAAGTTTATGTTTTGTAGATAGAGCTTTGTAATAGTGTTTTAGGTGTTTTATATTTGTATGTGTTATTGGTCTCTGTTGTCTTCCATAGTCAATTTTGTAGCATGTTCTTACTGACAAATGTGGAAATCGTTATTCCGGTCTGACTCTTGGTGGCTTTTTCATTTCCATATGCATATTTGAATGCATGTTTGTTTTTGTATATGCTTAGCGGCTTCAGAATTTAACAAATGGTTCCCTCATCCTGTTTGTGTTTTTGTGTTTTATTTTTGGATACAGCGTCAACTAAACTGTGCAGTCAACATTCAACATTAAATTTGATTGTAAATTTGTTTGTAATACATATCAGTTTATGCAGATTTGATTCCTTTAATTGACACAGTCTTATCTCATTAAGTTGGGGCTCAAAGAAAATAAATCCTGAGTTATACATCTGGCAAACCCATTGTGGTGGTGTTCGTATATGCTTATTTTAATATGTGGGCTCCGACATTATATGAAGGCAGTAAAAGCAGGTGCAAACAAGCCTTGCCTCCCTACACCATGTCACATATATAAGAACTGATATGTGTTTATACTTCTCATAACACCATCTCTTTGTGACAAGTCTGAACAAGTGTAATTTATCCATGTATATGCATTTCAAATGCATGCCTGTATCAGCTTTACCCATTTTTTCTGCGTTTGCTGTGGTCTTGTTATACAAGTCTCAGACCGAAGTGCTGTTGTTATTTTGGCGTTTGATTCGTTATATTGGTTAGCTGCGAGTGGAGCGCATAGTTCAGCTTGCTCTGTGTGGGTGTGCATTAACAGCTGATGGGATTCTGGGCAGAGTTTGTAATTTCACACCTGACTACTCATCCATGCCACCGCTGGGCACTTAACCGAGCTGGCAGCCAGAGCACACACACACACACACACACACACACACACACACACACACACAACTAGAGCAGGTTTCCATGGACATGATGCTCCTTGAATCCTATCCGCCCTGTTAAGTGACTGTTTAAATATGAGGGAAAAGGTACAAATGGGGGCTGGTGTGACCGCTTGACAACATGAGAACAGCTGGTGTAATCGGTGATGGCAATGACGAAGATGTTTTCATATAATTCATGACTCTTCTCTTCTACATTTTGCATTAGCATGCATGTCAGCCTCAAAAACGTTACAGATCTCTTAGGCAAACATAATCGGAGATATGAAATTATCTAATTTCAACGTTAAGAAGCGGTACTACAAGAGCAGTTCCTTATAAAATAGCAATTTTGTCATAATTTATGCAGCATTATGTCAAAACCAGTATGACTTACTTTCCTTTGTAGAATACAAAAGATGTTAGGCATCCAATACATGCAATAAAAGTAAATGGTGACCACGGCTGAAGAGCATTATTCAAGGCAACATTTCAAAACAGAGCAAAAAAAAAGTCATATTAGCAAACTGTCCCCTTTGTTTGTTTTTTTTTTTGGCTTTTTTTTTTTTGGCAACGAACCACATCTAAAAATTTGTTATATTATGAAATATTGAAATATTATATATTGCTACTCTAGAATAATTTTAACTACTGTGAAGTGCCAAAATGTCTGCCTGTTTTTGCTTATCCATGTTGGCTGCATGAAATAGACACTTACAATCAAGACGTTGACACTGTTAGTCATCATCGTAGAGGTGCTAATTAAATAAAATTGTGTTGTTCACTAATTTTGGCCATCCAAATCTATTTCATGTGAAACCGAAACCCCAATGACAATGACAACCACAATGACCTGCGAGTGAGTAAAAATGACTTTTTTTTTAGCAAATTATCCCTTAACATTCTGTCTTGAGTATTGGTTTGATTCCATAACCTCTATGAAACAACCAATTTGTATCTCCTATCCACACAGGATCTGCTGTAGATGGAGCTGTGAAGGTCTCTAGGTGAATGAAATGGTGGGATTCATTATAACTTTCCATTTCCAATGCAGTTTTTGTCTATTGTGTAATTATTAATTACCCTGCCTCTCATTGGCTCAACATACAGCATCACTGGGGGACAGTGAGAGCCAGAAAGCAGAGGACAGAGATAATGGAGATGGTAATAATGAGGAAAATGGTGTTAGCAATGGGGACATGCACTTCAGAAAGAACGAGACCCAAAGAAAGAGTCTGACATGAAGCATTACAGCAAGAAGCAGATGGGGGACATTAAAAAGAAAAGCAAAAGAGGATTGGGGATTGAACAAGGACATGGTGGAAAGAGAGACGAATGTAGAGAGATGGAAAGGGAACTGGGTGGAGGACTGACTGTCTTCTCTTGATTAGAAGGAAGAGGCTGTCAAGCACTACGCTGCGCATTGATTCTCTGGCATGATCAAAAGTGACACAAAAGTTTCAAGAGCGTATGTTATTTGTAATCTTCTACCTCCCTCAGTAGTCTGTGCCTCATTGTGGTGTGGGTGGTCTCTTGGTTGAGCCCCCATGAGCTTGGCACGGATATCAAAGAGCTTCAACCTGGTCTGCTGTTGATCAAAAGTCTGAGAAGACAAAAGAAAAAAGATCTGAATTCTGTTCAATATGCATCTGAACTGAACACGAGCCCCAGGGGAAAGAAAGCTCTTCGCTATCAGAATCACAAATATTCTTAACTGTCTCGCATTGGCCTTGGCATCTGGACTAGTATCAATTTTCATGAATGATTTCCACCGGGAAGCAAATGCTATTGTGTAGAAATGGCCTGCTATTATATAAGTCAAGTCAAAGAATCTTGGTAACTGACTTTGGTGTAATTTGGGTTCGAATATTGAATGTTTCTGACAGAAAAGATAGGCAGTTCAGAAAGGCTGCTGACAGCTTTTATAAGACGCACCTACGCAAACACCCTCAAGCGCAAAAGTTTGCATTGGTAAACACATCCCTTGGTCTGATTTTATAAATGTATTTTAAATATTTTTAGCACTTGATTACATGTGTGCCATTAACATTGCAGGGTAGACAAGCCGTGCAACCAACATATGCATGGTGGAACCTTTGAACCGCTGTGGCATAATTATGTTTGTAAAATCGGAATATCGCATTTATAGATTCACCCTTGCAAAGCAACCAAGACTCAGAAGGCCAGTTAGTCCATGCCGCGGACTTCAAATGGCTTTGTAACAGCGCAATGGATATTCTCTCGGCACAACATCCCACATTCAGCTCGAGCTGTTCATTGGGCCAGGATGGAATTGGGGCAGATTCAAAAGCAGGGCTTAACAATGGAATAAAACATTATTTTACTGGAGATAAAAGGCCACATAAAGATGACAGGGTGGAAGCATATAGCTGTTTTCACAAGTAATATAGTATTGCCTCTCAAATACAATTTGGCGGCAGTGTTATAGCTTTGCTTTCCGGGGTCACAATGGTCATTAACTTTGAATCTGCGTCACCGTAGATCTCAAAATTGATATTGTTGTGCATTGCAAATGACTCACTGTAGATTCATTTTCCATTGCTTTTTTTTCAGTAGAGTAGTTTAAACTCCAGGAAGACTGATTGATTTTGGAACTGTAAAAAATGGATCAAAGTTCAGATTGACTTCAGAGCTCAGAAGCTCAGAAGGGTGCATATTGCTACTATTTGGGATGTATATGGAGAATGCAAAGAAAAAGCATCATTATTACTGCAGTCAGTATTACAGCAGTAATACAATTGCGGGAACTATGACAGAGAGACCTCCTCCTGTCTTTCATTGTGTTTCTGCCTTCAAACGGAACAATCCAAGCTGTGCATCATGTAGCACACCTGGTTCCTATTGTATCTCGTCATTGCTACTATTGATTCCCTATTTCTTTTTCCCCCAGTGCATCTGGTTCTAGTGCATGGACAAGGTGTTAAGAATAATGCTGACAGACCTGTCCATCACTCTGCAAATGCATAGACACAGCATAATTTTTGCTAGAACACCTTAAACTTTCCAACTTTTTTGTATATTATATAGAAAATAAGAGACGAAGAAATTTATCACGGTTTCCACTAAAATATGAATCAGCACAATTGTTTTCAACTGTGATTTTAATAATGTTTCTTGAGCACCATATCAGCATACTAAAATGATTTCTGAAGGATCATGTGACACTGAAGACTGGAGTAATGGCTGCTGAAAATTCAGCTTTGCCATCATAGGAATTAAATACATTTTAAAATATATTAAAACTGATTTTTTTTTAAAATTGTAATAATATTTCACAATAATACTTGTGAAAAATATTGTACAAATTTTACCATAATATTGATCAAATAAATGCAGACTTGGTGAATATAAGAGACTTCTTTCAAACATTTAAAATAATAATAATAATAATAATACTGAACAGTATTGCATACATAATGGATATATTTTGGACATTTTGGCTTATTTTTTTATCAGAATATTTAGTGAAATGCTGCTGTCCATCTCTGTTTAAAATGCAAGCTTAATGCTGTCATCCTAATTAAAAACCATAGGTTTTTGTCACATAAATACTGATGTAATTGCAAAAATTAATTATATAATTTGATAGTTTTATATATTTTAATTTTTAGTAACTTTCTGGGTACCTAACTTGTCTTTATTTAACCACTTTAAGGAGCATGGGGTGCAAAGTAACATAGCTCCTCCAAGACTCAAGACCCAAAGAACCGTGGTAATCTGATACTGTTACTTTACCATTTTACCACTATCATCCTTTTTTTTTTCTTATCCCATTTTCGGTCTCTCCTCTTTTCCACAATACACACATACTGTACCAACGTACACATACAGGTAACAAGAACTTAAATAAATCCCCAGTACACCAGTTGTTGTCACTGTAAGCATGCATGCGGGAAACACTGTGAGTTCGTCCGAGCGTTAAAACAGCACAGGCATTTGATTTGAGCTTTTTTCTTGCGATCTTGCCACATTCATTTTCTTAATCATCAATTTGGTCCCTAAACCTCTCGTACACACGGTTGGCATTAGCAGTTTCCTCTGAAGTGCAACGAGACTTTTCCATCATCCACCCCAGCTCCACACCATGGATACAAGCTACCAGTAATTCCCCACCTCGCAGACAGGATGACAATAAGGTACTCGACAAACACACACTGCCGACCGTGGCGCACATGAACACACACCACCTGATGGTCCATGCACTTAAAACGGATTAACTTTCATGCTGTCCAACATGGTCTGTTGCCATTTTTAATGTGAATTAAAACTAGGTAAATGCCACCATCGCTCAGTCAATAATTCCCCACATGTGCTGGCTATTCCCATTGAGTGTGTCCTTTAGCAAGGCTACGAACACAGAGAGCGATAATTCTGCTAAACACAGCTGTGAGCTGTTTAATTTCAGTGCATCAGCAGCCACTGATGTGACATTTGACTTTTTGACTGCGCTGAAATTTGAGCTTGTTAGAGCGTCATTACATAGTTAAGTTACCCTGTTGAACATTTGGTCAGATTCCTATTTGAATCTGTGTAAATGCTAATAGCTAAGTCAGTTAGACATTTATTGGCCACATGGTCACAGTTTTGCATTGGTGAGATCTTTAATAAAACCGGCCATTTGGGACCTCTATATCAGCAGCTCTTATTATTATTATTTTTTTTTCCCCAAGCAAATACAAACCCACAGGTCTAACCTGAAGTGGCCTTGCTGACCACCTCCTTCTTCCTCTGCCAAATAAAGGGAAAAACACATCTTTTCCTCCCAGGAGGTTCAGGTCAGCATGCCGCTTATCTGGGCTCTTGCCCTCTAATTACTGCTGAAGAGCAATATATTTGCTCTGTATGTCATTCATTTATGAGTTATTGGCTGTTAAAATTGAGTTTACAGCCACAGCCTAGGAAAAAAACAGGTTTGAAAAAAGTATATATGCATTTCACATGTCTTTGTGTGGTGGGTTCTCTTAAAGGATTGCAAATTACTAACCCTCTGTATGAAATATAATATTTCCAAATACACTCGACAGTGATAAGTCACGAAAGACGTGTGCTAATGAGATAGGAACAAAAAAAAGAAGGCGAAAAGACAGACATTTTAATCTTTTAAAACCCAGGCAGTAGGCACATTGTTCGACAAACTAGGTGTCAGAGTGTGAATTTTTTTCATAAAAAGGTTATTTATTTATTTCCGACTCCCGTGGTGAGCTCTAATGAGATGCAGGCTCTTTGAAGAGTTAGCCTGTCACACTTAATAGTTGGCCTTTCTGAACTTGCTAAGCTGCCTCTCCCCATGACATGCATGCCAGTCAAGGAAGGGTTCTAACAGTGTGCATTAAGACCTGCTCGAAGAAAGCTATGATTAAAACAGAGCACACGGCGTTTGTGCCGGAAAAATGACAGCGCTGTGTCTCGGCGCCACTGCGGAGACCGGAGAATATATTGTAACACATATTTTATCACAGGCGGATATGTAAGGAAGAAATTCCCTCTTTGTTGGAGATTTTCTTTACATGAGCGTAGCTGGTAATGAAAGGAGCGATGGCATCCTTAAAGTGCTGCCAAGCTGTGCGTCTGCATTTTAAACTTTAAAATGCGTATGCTTGTTTTAGACCTGACGGAGCATATTTCACATGCTGAGATGATGTATGACAGTGCAGGGTAGATATAATCTGCATATAATCTCACCCTGTAAATCCTCCAAATGTTTGTAATCATCATTATTTTTGTTATTAAATTACAGGAGGAGAGTTCTACTGCAAAAAAATTAAAATAAAATAAAAAAAAGTTTAATCAGAAGAATGTGATAGCCCAGAGGCCATTTTTTTTACGTTAATGAGATCACATTTTCATTCATTACATTTCTCTTCAAATGAGCAACATCAATGTAAAAAAAAAAAAAAAAGGTACTGGTAATTTCATGCCAGGTCATCTGCTATAGATTTACAGACAATTAATTTAACCTTAACACAATGTAATACAATGCGTAATTCAAAATGAGGGCAAAACACCTGTGAAACATCAATATGGACAAGTCCTTCATATTACCACAGAACATTAAACTTAAGCTCAGGGCGTTTTTTGGTATTTTCTCCTAAATTTGACATACTCAAATTCAAATGTTTACCCTACACACATACAATGGAGGAAATTAAAAAAAATGGTTTCATTGTAAAGAAAACCATTTGAACTACAAAATATGAGTGTAATTCTTTATAAATAACATTATATATTTTTCAAATATTACAATAAACAAAAAAAAAACATAGGCGCTTTTGGAGTTTTAAAACAATTTTTTTTTTTAATTCTGTAATTCAGGTTCTATTAGGCCCAGCTCTCTGCAATTTACTTTGTTTGATGCCACTAGATGCCAAAAAGTACCAGAAAAAAATTATCTTTCAAATAACAGCTTCTAAACAGGAGTTATTACATTATATGTGAAGCGAGTCAAATTGTCTATTTCTGCATCTAAATAAGCATAAACATTTTTAACGCGTATCCGGGTCCGCAGAGTTTAATTAAGCTTATTTATACTGAATTTTTTAAGTGTAAGTAAAATTTATATTACTAATTTAACCTAAAAAAGCTCTTGTTAATTATCTTGAACACATGCAAATTCACAAAGAGCAGTGCCCTAAAGAGGAAGGAGGAAACAGTAAATTGATGTTGTGTATGATGGTGGCATACATCTAATTGATCATGCTGTAAAAAATTTTGTATATGAGTTTCTGATAAATTTCTTCCTGTTAAAACCACTTCATGTTTTTAAACCATACCATAAACCATGTTTAAGTTTAAAGCATAACTTTGTGTAAGTGTCAAAGTCATAAAAATGCAAATGTAATTCTTACATTCTCACTAAGACTTTTGAAAGTTACAGTAATATGTTTTTTTTTTTTCTTCAAATGGCCATGGCATGGTGTATCAATACATAGCCCTATACATAAATAAATACAGGGCTGTGTATTCCAGAGTTGCTATAATGTTTTCAGACATAATTACTTCCTTTTGTTAAATTTTGTATTTGGATATGTATTTAGACTACTTGACCAAGTTCACACATCAACAGAATACAGAATACAGTCCTGAATTTGCATCATTAATATGGTTGTGTTCACACATATGTTGGTTATTTACATGAGTGACATCCACATTCTATAACTGCATTCACACCCATAAATGTTCTGGACTCAAAACAGTAGGTGAAGCCCTGCTGTGTGAACAGAACCATATTGGACAACTAGTTGTCTTTAATGTTATACAGTGCATAGAACTGCACATATGGATAGGATGTTGCACACTTTCATGTTTTTTTCTTCCTCCCAGTAACTTAGAGAGACAGAGATTTGAGTTGTGTGACCTCCGAGGGTTTAGATCCAGTCACTGTCCTCTACCAGAGCTACTCTGACTGTGTGCAATTCAAATGCTCCTTTCTTTAAAAGCTGTCGTCGGGATGAAACCACAAATCTCAGTTTTCAAAATTTAAATTGCCATTTTGGATGTCGCCATCTTTGATATTTACTTTCGTCAATGCTTTATCAGAATTGGAGTGGTCAGTTATGATCCCCACTTTATCTTATTTTAGCCAATCAGAGCCCTCTTCTTCCTTCTATCTGCTGGCACACAAATGCAAACTTATTTAAACCAAGCATTCAAAGAAAAATGTATTTGCATGTAAAATGACAAGTTGACTTTTTTGCTCTTCTTTTCCTAATCAAGCACACTGAGCCAGGTTGAAAAAATTCATAATTTAGTCCTAACTTAAAATGCTTTGATCATAATGACCTCAAATGCTAATTTGGGCTTTAATGAACTCCCTCCTGTTTATGTGTAATTCAAGGGGGTTACACTTATTGGAATCAGGGAATGGCTTTGAGTGACATGCGGATGGCAATTAGGGGTCTCGGCAGGAGGGTAATTCCTAATTTTCATATCTTGTGTCCTCCTTACCTGCTTTCACCTCTTCTTGGCGCTCTGTGTTGAGAATGTGTGTCACAGTTGATTGCACGAGCTCAGTATGGATAACTCTCTCGAACTTTTCACTAAAGTTGTATTGGAAGGGAAAACTTTAAGTATATAACTCTGTGTTTTACACGCGCATCAGATCCATAAGGCTGAAGAAATTGCCGACGTGTGCGCCGTGAAAAAAAAGATCATGTCTCGTGGTCAGCACTTTCTATCAACTCTATTTCTGTCAACACTATTTTCTGTTCTCAGCTTTTGTGTGTGCTCTCCTTCTCTCCGCTCTCCATTTTGCTCTTTCATTTACCTCCCCTTTTACACCTTTTTGTATATTTTTCTGGTCGCCAAGGTTGACATTTTAT
The DNA here is from genome assembly GCF_001515605.1 of Sinocyclocheilus anshuiensis. NCBI lineage: Eukaryota > Metazoa > Chordata > Actinopteri > Cypriniformes > Cyprinidae > Sinocyclocheilus > Sinocyclocheilus anshuiensis. Next base: position 657,316 of record NW_015558646.1, read on the forward strand.
GGGACTTGACACATGGGTATTATTGTATAGATTTTACGGCCATAGAACTCGGAAGCAAATAATTCCACACCTAAAGAATTTTTTTCTCTCTCTCTATAAAAAAATCATTTTTTTCTGTTCTCTTCAGTACTTGAGAGGGTCCAGTTTTACAACAGTTCTGCTTTTCTTAAAGTCACTGTGACACTGTTAACTGTTATTAGATTTGAGGCCAAATACAGTATATGCTAGTATGATTTAGCAGACATAAAATTAAATTGAAATTAATTTATTTAAAACATTATGTATGAAAGTCTATACATAATGAAGACTTTGAGGGAGTCTTTGGAAGCAGCCTGTAATAATCCAAATGTTGACAGCCGTTTCAAATTACGTTAAAAATTTCTATATAGTTAATACAGTTAAAAATTTATTTCCAAGTGACCTGCAGTACTGTCAATTTCTCATGCCATTGAAGTCAATGAAATATTTGTGCTCTCTGCATAAATTCACAAAATCATTTAAAACACTGCAGGCAGTGTGAGGCACCGCAGCATTTTATATATTTATATATAGAGGAGTATTTTAATAACTAGTTGATTCTTCCCTGGGCAACAGTTTTAATCCCAAACATGCAGTGGTTAAGCACTGGAAACTCCGGCTGCGTAGCAGGTCCTCCAAATGTCTTCCCCAATGGCAAGCACTGCTCATTAGTTAAATAAGTTGTGAGCATATTGATTAGAGGCGTCTAAATTAGCCCCTCGCCAAGGAGCAAGAGAAGCCCCTTGAGGGGAACACATTTAGACAGAACGAAGGACAGAGAGAGAAAAAAAAGAGTAGAGAACTCTCAAAACGGAAACCTTCAGACTGTATCCTCTGCCCTCCTAAGCAATGTCATCATTTTCTTAAGGCCTCACACTTATTGACAATGCAGTTTATTTTAATAATGAGATATGATTTAAAAGTTGTGCAGGTGAGATAGTTTGTGGTGTGCTTTGGGATTTTTGGAATGTCTGTGATTTAAATGTAAGCTTTTCTGTATTTAGAAAGTATGAAGTGTGCTTTTTTGTGATGTGCAGTGTCTGGATAGGGTTGCCTTGATAATATTTATTTATTTATTTTTATTTATTTACTTATTTTTTTTTTTTTTTAAGAAGATACACTAGGAGCCATACTTTTTTTTTTCTTCTTTTTTTTAGCCAAGTATGTGACAAAAAAAAAAAAGAACTTTAGTGGTAGGGTTAGGCGATACAAATACAGCCAATTGTCCTTTAAAGGTGCAGTAGGAGATCTTGGAAAATGCTAACTTTAGCCTGATAGCACTGAAAGCGAATGTCCCACCCTCCCTGCAATCGCTGTCCAAAGCCACGCCCCCTGAACGCATATACGCTCACAAGCGAGAATACCAGAAACAGCATTACTACAATAGGCTACATCAGCGGTTCCCAATTCCAGTCTCCCCGCCCCACGTGCGACGTTTGTTCTATTCGACTGTAAGTGCTCTGCGAAGTGGACATCACCAGATATTCCACCATCCAGTTCGAAGCGAGTGTATATGTTCCATGCAAAGGGCATTAAAGTGTGAGAGACGTAAATTTAAATAGTATTTATTTACAGAGGTATATTATGTCACACTTCACACTTCTCTAGTAAGACGCTGTGCAGCGCAAATGCGTGAATGAATGTTCCGAAGTGAAGTAAACTTCAACGGATTTCCCCTGCTCAGGGAGTAGGGAGCAATGAACACTGTGTAGGAATCATATCGATCGGAAAACAGTTCATGTACGTAGCTCACTTCTAACGAGCTGGTTATCTGAATCGGGTGTGTTAACTAAGCGAGACATGCAAAATATACATCATGTGTCATTCACCGGTGAGAAAACTACAATAGTACTACAATACCAGGAAGGAAGATCGGGTTGTTGATGTTTGTCTGCCATTCTCGCTCTCTCTGCACAGCATGCGTGAATGTGCTGATGACGTATCCTGTCTGCGCGAACCGGGTGCGCAGAGGTAAGTTCATACATACGTTGTCAGGCAGGTAGGAAAGCCAATTAAAAGACCGAGTGTTTTGATTGGACAAACATTTCTTGGTCCCACGCCTTCCACAGAATATATAAATACAGATAAATACATTTAGACCACTTAACTTAATGATTGCTATCGGGATGTGAAGAGACTTTCAACCAGCATAACAAAAAATGTTTCTGAAGACAATGACCTATTGCACCTTTAAGGCAAATTAGATTACTTGGCAGCCACCTCGCTAAAGTCTCTGGCCAGCTATTTTCTATACGAGTATGGCTCCTATTGTATGGGAAGTAACAAAGTCTAAATTACTATTTTAACTAAATTACTGTACATTTCAACATAACTCATTTCAAATTTAGGAACAAAATCTGACAGTGATTGTATCATAACTTGAAGGAACTTTCAATTACATAAAGTACATAAAGGAACTTTACCAGAAATATATTTAAATTTGGACCTCATCCTAAGGTAATTTTCTGATACTTGAAAAGACTGATGTGGTTTTAAAGCTATTGTTATTCACATACAGTATGTAATACACATATGCACTGTAGTTCAATAAATTTAATTTCCCATGCAAGCCTCCTATAAAGCAAGCTCAGTTTTTGGACCTCTGTATTTGTAAAACACTGTGTATGGCCATGTCTCCGTCATGATAGAAAAACAAATATGCTTGTGTGTGTGTGATGTGGTTCTGTGGTCTTGAGTGTGGTTTGGTCATGCGGAAGAGAAGTTGGCCTACATTCACCCTCTTAGACATCCCCTATCATAAATTAGGCATAGACACCACCGGCATTTACATAAGACCTCCCTCATCTCAAAATAACTCCCTCTCGCTCTCTCAAGTGCCCATTTCAAATCTCTTGATCTCTTTTCTTTTTCACTCCTCCACTCACAAGCACTCAAATACAAACCACTGACACTTTTAGCACCAAAACGTAACTATAAAATGTACCAATTTGTGTAAGAATAGTGTTTCCTCATGCAGAGAAAAATAAGCAATGGCTTACTTGGACACAAGCCTTGAAACATAATCTCAGTTCTCCTTTTCGCTCACGAGCCTTCACCTCTCGTCTCTCATTGCCCCTCCTTGCTTTTGTTCCATTTTTTGATTCTCCCTCTCTCTTCATCCTCTTTCTTTCTCCTCCCATCTTTGCCTTTCTCTAACTTTCTTAAGATGCCACAAATCAAGGCTGTGCTCCAGAGGCTAGTGCCCAGGGGAGGCCTAAAGCTATTCTCCAATTAGTGTCAACACACAGACAAATACCACATTTACACAGCCCAGAGAGAGAGAGAGAGGGAGAGAGAATAAACGGGTGTGACAGCAATTCCAACAAACAATCTGTGCCGAGCAGACAGACAGATAGATACAGCAGATCGCGATCTGCCACTCAGTATCCTCATTTATTTAGCTTGCTGGTACATGCACACACTCAAACTCACACAATTAGCCGGCGGTCATTTGGGATATGACTTTGTGGAACTGTGGTGGTTAGGGTTCATCTTGTCTGCTCTTCGTTTTGACTTGAGCTGCTCATAGGCTCAATGCGGTTGTTTAGGAGGATGGAAGGTTTTCTCAAGGCAAAGTCAATCCAAGGAGCGTGACGGCCTGTGCTGCGAGTTCATGTTAGGCAATGATTTGGTAACCTTGGGACCCTGTGTAACCTTACTTTTACAATATATGCTAAAAATACATTGCTGACACTCCAGGAGTCACTTATAGCTGCAATTTTTTTGACATTAAAATACTTTATCTTGTAACAGCTTAATATGCAGGGGCAATGAAAGTGAGCCATTTGTAGGTTGATTTCCCAGAAAAGTGTACTGTTTGCTCTGTTCCATAGCTTGTTTTAGCCAATCACCTAAGCTGTAAATGTCACGAATAATCACTCTTTAGCTGCATGAAAATGACAAGAACTGCTTGATAGTTCTATCTCTATATTCGTTTCTGCCTGCCTGCTTACAAAAATAGGTCCAGTTCAAATAAATGCTGTTCTTATGTGATAATGATAATTAGAAATGTTTCTTGAGCACCAAATCAGAATATTAGAATGATTTCTGAAGCATCATGTGACAATGTAGACTGAAGTAATGGGAATGAAATCATAGGAATTGATTACATTTGAAAATATATTAAAACAGAAAAAAATATTACTGTTTTACTATATTTTTGATCAAATAATAAAAGTTTTATCACTTCTTTTAAAATCATATTTAAAAAAAAAATATTCCCAATCCAAAACTTTGACATAATCTTACATACAGTGTGTTCAGTTTTAAAATCATAAACATCTTTGCAAGTCCTGTATATCATTTTCATATCAAAAATATATTAGGTGATTAGGTAATTATTATAGGTGCATTTAAACATAATAGGCAGATTAGCATACTGTGACAACAATATCCATCACAGTGTACTATTTTTTTATTTTATTTTAAGCATATTTTAACATGGTTAATTCATCTCATTGATTAAATGCAATGCACCTATCAACCTATGAATTCAATATTCTATCATCTTTAATTCCAAGCACGTCTAGACAATGAAACTGTAGATATGATAAATGAAGAAGAAATCTCTCTTTCTCTCTCTCTCTCCCGCTATTACCCATAGTACAAGAAAGTGTGAAACCTCTCCGCGTTCCCTCGGCTCCCTGCATTAGCTGTGGCCTGTGGCATTCC
>NW_015558646.1:662015-668257 GCF_001515605.1 Sinocyclocheilus anshuiensis
GGGGGCACCACAGCCTTAATGCTACTGGTGTATGCCCCAGGGCGGCCATCTTCACTCCTTCCCATCAGCCATCAGCCACCTTCATCAGAGCCCCGCCACAGCAACCTGAATGAGCAGGTCCCGCTGAGCCGCACATTAACGCACAAATCTCAGCCTTGATCACCACGCTGCCATGAATCTTCCATCCCACGTACTTAATCTGACATGACAGAGTTGTCATTGCGAATCCCTAGAAATGCTATTCTCTCCGTAACCTTTTTATTTGTGTCTCGCACTCTCTGTTCTAATTCGTCTACCTTCTTTGCTCCGTTACATTCCTGCAATCGCCACTCTGACTTAATTTTCTCTCTCGCAAACTCTGTTGCAGCTGTTGTGTTGTCTCTTGGCGGAGTTTCTGGGTTTAGCGCATCAATTAAAGATAAGCCTCGGCTCGTGCTTTCCCCAGTGTCAAACACGCTGATGTGCTGAGCTCCAGGACCGAGCCGATCCGGCTTCTGATCCCTTAAAACACTACTTCATTACTCTTTCATTCAATTCCACTATGGGCTCCCTCTTTCTGTGACTGTAATCGAACATGACCTGTACATTTATCCATTAGCATCTTAAACCGAGAACAAGAGCTGCTTAAAAACTTAATTTATGAGAGAGCAGACACTAACTGGTTCATTACCTTTTGGGAGCAACTGAATAGCTCAAGTTGTAGAGAGGAACAAACTACAGAGCAAACAAAGCGTGCATGAAAGAAGTAGTAAAATTAGGACTCGAACATCTTGGTTTCAGGTGCACGTAGACTGCTTATGATGCTAGGGTAAAAAAAAAAAAAGCTTTTTGAAAGATTTTCAGTCACTGTAATGTTTCCTGCAGCCGTTGCTAAACTCAGGAGACCAAATCCACCCCTTTCCATCACAATAACGCCACACTGTCAGCCGTGAAAATCCCAATTTGGGGAAATGGGGAAACCATTGGTGTGTTCAACCCTGTCTGAAAAGTTGCTCAAGTTAACCAAGACACCAAGGAGCTTTGGGAACATGACTGTGTTTATGTATTTAACACAAAATTTAAATTACTTTTGTTGTTGCTGCTGCTGTTTTTTTTTTTTTCTTTGTTTATTATTTTATTATTTTTTTTTTTTTCACTCCTGAACATTAAGTCATAAGTTCATAAGTTCGGGGTCAGTAAGATTTGATTTGTTTATTTATTTATTTTCATTTTCATTTTTATTTTTATTTTATTTATTTTTTATTATAATTTTATATATATATTTTTTAATAATTCAACACTTTTTTTTCTTCTTTTGGCAAGGATGCATTAGTGACAGTTTAGACATTTATATTATTATTGCATTTCTATTTCAAACAAATTTTGTTCTTTCTATTCTTCAAAGACTCCTGAAAAACCATCACAAAAAATTTAAGCTGCCCTGTTTTTGACATTGATAATAATAAGATATATTTCTTAAGCACCAAATCATCATATCAGAATGATATGTGACACTGAAGACTGGAGGAATTATTCTGAAAACTCAGCTTTGACATCAATAAATTCATTTTAAAATATATAAAAAAAATAGAAAGTTATTACTTTATAATAATATTTCACAATATTGCACTTTTTTATCAAATAAATGCAGCCTTGATGAGCATAAGAGACATCAAAAATATGTACAAATTTAACCAACCTTTTGAATGGTTGTGTGTTTTGCAACAAAAATTGGCTATATTAAATATTTGCTGTGACCGGGAAAACAAATTAGACACTGTATTATATTATATAATTCAGTATAATCATTTACATTTTGTGACACGCACTAACTATACTAATTTATTAAATGTATTAACGTTATAGGAATAGTTCACCCAAAAAATTACAATTTTGTCATCATTTACTCACCCTCATGTTGTTGAACACAAAAGAAGATATTTTGAACAACTTCGAGACACACTTTATTTTAAGGTCCAATTATCGCCATTAATAAACCATTAGCTATGACATTTGCCTCAATAAACTCCTAATTTGCTTCTTATTAATAGTAAGGTAGTTGTTAAGTTTAGATATTGGGTAGGATTAGGGTTGTAGAATATGGTCATGCAGAATATGTGCTTTATAAGTACTAATGAACAGCCAATATGTTAATAATATGCATGCTAATAAGCAACTAGTTAATAATGAGAACTGGTCCCTATACTAAAGTTTAACTGAATTTTGAAGAACCAAACAGTTGTTGGTCCCTATTGACTTCCACAGTCGGGAAATAAATGCAATGGAAGTCAGTGGGGACCATCAACTGTTTGATGACCAGCGTTCTTCACAATATCTTCTATGTTCAACATGAGAAAGAAACTCATAAAGGTTTGGAACGACATGAGGGTGAGTAAATGATGCCAATTCATATTTTGGGTGAACTATCTCTTTAATGTATTAACCATTGAACTAACAATGAACAACTTACGGAGCATTTATTAATCTGGGGTAACTTTAAACTCTAACCCCCAGTGTCACAAACAAGGCTTAAGCCTAGTCCCAGACTAAAATTTAAATCTGAGCTGTGTCAAATGAAAGTAACTTGCACTGTCTGATCTTAAAATATTTCAGTGCCTTTTTTTTTGTCTCAAGATGCACACCAGTAATATATTTTCTAAGGCATGTTTATGAAAAAATACTTAAATGTCCTAATTAATGTCCTCTTAATCTTGGCTTAGTCTAAGCGCTGTCTGTGAAACCAGGCCTAAATGTCCCAAGCAAGGAACTATGCTAACATGATTGTGTTTATGCATTTCAAAGCATTATTGAGCTGTATTTTTGCATTGATATGGATAATCTGTTGTCTTAAATACATATTTTATATTTTACATCTTAGACTAACTCTATTCACTCTAAGCATAAAATGTATAATTCAAATACTTACTTTTTATGCTATTGAAAGGCAGACCCGATGGGAAATTTGGACCTTGCATCTAGATCAATTATGTTCTGAGAGCTTGTGAGGGGCACCATATCCATCAGCCTTAATGCTACTGGTGTATGCCCCAGGGCGGCCATCTTCACTCCTTCCCATCAGCCACGGTGGCTCTTCATCAGAGCCCCGCCACAGCAACCTGAATGAGCAGGTCCCGCTGAGCCGCACATTAACGCACAAATCTCAGCCTTGATCACCACGCTGCCATGAATCTTCCATCCCACGTACTTAATCTGACATGACAGAGTTGTCATTGCGAATCCCTAGAAATGCTATTCTCTCCGTAACCTTTTTATTTGTGTCTCGCACTCTCTGTTCTAATTCGTCTACCTTCTTTGCTCCGTTACATTCCTGCAATCGCCACTCTGACTTAATTTTCTCTCTCGCAAACTCTGTTGCAGCTGTTGTGTTGTCTCTTGGCGGAGTTTCTGGGTTTAGCGCATCAATTAAAGATAAGCCTCGGCTCGTGCTTTCCCCAGTGTCAAACACGCTGATGTGCTGAGCTCCAGGACCGAGCCGATCCGGCTTCTGATCCCTTAAAACACTACTTCATTACTCTTTCATTCAATTCCACTATGGGCTCCCTCTTTCTGTGACTGTAATCGAACATGACCTGTACATTTATCCATTAGCATCTTAAACCGAGAACAAGAGCTGCTTAAAAACTTAATTTATGAGAGAGCAGACACTAACTGGTTCATTACCTTTTGGGAGCAACTGAATAGCTCAAGTTGTAGAGAGGAACAAACTACAGAGCAAACAAAGCGTGCATGAAAGAAGTAGTAAAATTAGGACTCGAACATCTTGGTTTCAGGTGCACGTAGACTGCTTATGATGCTAGGGTAAAAAAAAAAAAAGCTTTTTGAAAGATTTTCAGTCACTGTAATGTTTCCTGCAGCCGTTGCTAAACTCAGGAGACCAAATCCACCCCTTTCCATCACAATAACGCCACACTGTCAGCCGTGAAAATCCCAATTTGGGGAAATGGGGAAACCATTGGTGTGTTCAACCCTGTCTGAAAAGTTGCTCAAGTTAACCAAGACACCAAGGAGCTTTGGGAACATGACTGTGTTTATGTATTTAACACAAAATTTAAATTACTTTTGTTGTTGCTGCTGCTGTTTTTTTTTTTTTCTTTGTTTATTATTTTATTATTTTTTTTTTTTTCACTCCTGAACATTAAGTCATAAGTTCATAAGTTCGGGGTCAGTAAGATTTGATTTGTTTATTTATTTATTTTCATTTTCATTTTTATTTTTATTTTATTTATTTTTTATTATAATTTTATATATATATTTTTTAATAATTCAACACTTTTTTTTCTTCTTTTGGCAAGGATGCATTAGTGACAGTTTAGACATTTATATTATTATTGCATTTCTATTTCAAACAAATTTTGTTCTTTCTATTCTTCAAAGACTCCTGAAAAACCATCACAAAAAATTTAAGCTGCCCTGTTTTTGACATTGATAATAATAAGATATATTTCTTAAGCACCAAATCATCATATCAGAATGATATGTGACACTGAAGACTGGAGGAATTATTCTGAAAACTCAGCTTTGACATCAATAAATTCATTTTAAAATATATAAAAAAAATAGAAAGTTATTACTTTATAATAATATTTCACAATATTGCACTTTTTTATCAAATAAATGCAGCCTTGATGAGCATAAGAGACATCAAAAATATGTACAAATTTAACCAACCTTTTGAATGGTTGTGTGTTTTGCAACAAAAATTGGCTATATTAAATATTTGCTGTGACCGGGAAAACAAATTAGACACTGTATTATATTATATAATTCAGTATAATCATTTACATTTTGTGACACGCACTAACTATACTAATTTATTAAATGTATTAACGTTATAGGAATAGTTCACCCAAAAAATTACAATTTTGTCATCATTTACTCACCCTCATGTTGTTGAACACAAAAGAAGATATTTTGAACAACTTCGAGACACACTTTATTTTAAGGTCCAATTATCGCCATTAATAAACCATTAGCTATGACATTTGCCTCAATAAACTCCTAATTTGCTTCTTATTAATAGTAAGGTAGTTGTTAAGTTTAGATATTGGGTAGGATTAGGGTTGTAGAATATGGTCATGCAGAATATGTGCTTTATAAGTACTAATGAACAGCCAATATGTTAATAATATGCATGCTAATAAGCAACTAGTTAATAATGAGAACTGGTCCCTATACTAAAGTTTAACTGAATTTTGAAGAACCAAACAGTTGTTGGTCCCTATTGACTTCCACAGTCGGGAAATAAATGCAATGGAAGTCAGTGGGGACCATCAACTGTTTGATGACCAGCGTTCTTCACAATATCTTCTATGTTCAACATGAGAAAGAAACTCATAAAGGTTTGGAACGACATGAGGGTGAGTAAATGATGCCAATTCATATTTTGGGTGAACTATCTCTTTAATGTATTAACCATTGAACTAACAATGAACAACTTACGGAGCATTTATTAATCTGGGGTAACTTTAAACTCTAACCCCCAGTGTCACAAACAAGGCTTAAGCCTAGTCCCAGACTAAAATTTAAATCTGAGCTGTGTCAAATGAAAGTAACTTGCACTGTCTGATCTTAAAATATTTCAGTGCCTTTTTTTTTGTCTCAAGATGCACACCAGTAATATATTTTCTAAGGCATGTTTATGAAAAAATACTTAAATGTCCTAATTAATGTCCTCTTAATCTTGGCTTAGTCTAAGCGCTGTCTGTGAAACCAGGCCTAAATGTCCCAAGCAAGGAACTATGCTAACATGATTGTGTTTATGCATTTCAAAGCATTATTGAGCTGTATTTTTGCATTGATATGGATAATCTGTTGTCTTAAATACATATTTTATATTTTACATCTTAGACTAACTCTATTCACTCTAAGCATAAAATGTATAATTCAAATACTTACTTTTTATGCTATTGAAAGGCAGACCCGATGGGAAATTTGGACCTTGCATCTAGATCAATTAAATACAGAAAGAACAATTACTAGGCACAATAGCGGTATAGAAATGCACAAAGCGCAGCTGTTTTGTTCCTGTGAGATTGGTTTTCTTCAATGAGAGTTATTATTCTACACCTTTGGAGATTTACTGTTCTCTTTATGTTCTCAGTACTTATGACGTTGCTTTCCTTTTTTTCCCTAACATAATTAATTTCATTCCTTCACTATCTTCTATTCTATCTAGGGATGCACCGATACCATTTTTTCCAGTACTCGCCCGATACCGATACTTTTATTTTTGGTACTTGCCG
>NW_015558646.1:668970-673002 GCF_001515605.1 Sinocyclocheilus anshuiensis
TCAAACCAAAATTTATTCAGACACCTTCAACATTTCTCACATTATCACAGTTTATTCGCTATAGTTTAGAAAGTGCTAATAAAATATGACAAGAACTCAGAGTTAAACTGTGTCAGAACAAATTCAGCTAGATAATGTTAGATAACTTTGATAGAAAGTTATGTAATAGATTACAATCAACCAAAATAATTCAGACAGCTGTTAGTATGACAGTATTTACACAACTATGTTGTTATTATACTTTGTTGGGCAACCCTTAACCTTAATGACAGCATATAGTCTCCTGGGAATGCTGTCACCCAGCTTCATGCAAACCTCAACTTCAGTTTTTTTTCCCAGACTCGGTCTGAATAATTTTTGGACCCAAATTTGTATCAATTTTACTGGTAGTCCACTGTATGAAGAATTTTTGGGTATGATTTGTCACAGTTGCGTTTGGTATCGGGGCATTTTAACGAGTACGAGTACAGGAGACCAGTATCGGTGCATCCCTAATTCTATCCCTTTCAATTCATTTTTTTTGCTCTCTGTCTCTTTCGCTCCTGGCAGGGCAGGTAACGGCGCAGCTCAGCGTGGTGTAGTGACAGAGACAGCGGGTGTGTTTTGGCATGAGTGTGGATTACAGGTCCAATCCATACCGTAGCTGCTTAATACTCAGTCACATTATGAAAATCCCCCTTGCTTTCAACACACGGCTGGTGCTTGTCTCTGCTGATTTATATGCTCTATTACAATGCCTCAGAAAATAACTTTCAGTTTGGCTTCTGTCTTTTTCACAGGCTCTCTGCTGTGGGTAAGATGTGTAATAAGTCTTGTGCTGTTCAATAAATAATGGTCTATTGGCCTAAACACCCTTTTGCTGTCGTTCTGGAATTGTTTTAATCTGCAAAGTGTCACTGTTCCCTGTAAGCTGGGACGAATGGGATGTGGTCCAGAAATTTGCATTAAAAACTCTGGGATTTTCTTTTATAGTCTAAATGCTGTGTAACCCACAATAATGTCACTGAAGGAATCAATAGTTTGATTGTCGCATCTGTTGCCCGCAAACATGCTCGTTCTGTCTGCTAATCGTGCGGTTGCTGTAAAGCAAGAGCGGTGTGTGTCGCACCTCACGGACAAGCTCGCAGGAGATAATAGTTACGGTCTTTTGCCACAGACGGTGGGACGGTTCCCGTTGCGGAAGCTGATGACAAAGCACAGGCAAAAAGTCAATATCAATTACCTCTCGTCTCTCAATACCAAACCACTGAGTCATTCAGCAACGTCAAACCAAACAACAGCTCAATTATTTCAAGCATTTTCAATCACAGAGACACTCAGGCTCTTTTTAAAAGCTGTGTGCTGCTTGCTTAGTTGAGGAAATAAAAGTGAATCAATTAGCTCACAGTGAGGCTGACCTCATCTTTACAGAGGAGAAAATCCTCACTGCCTTTTACAAGCTCCTGGGTTAACGGACCTACATGGATTGTGTAGTTGCAACTAAGGGTGGGAGCTAAAACAGTATTTATTGTGTGATGGTAGAAATGTGTCGTTTTTATTATTTTTTATATTTTTTTTGGAGTTGAACTTTGCAACTTGAGCAGTCACAGGTGTAACACCTCAGAATGTGGCTCATCCAATCAGGTTTATAATTTTTTTACTGTTGAGTGTTTTGTTTTTAACTCAAGTGTCTATAATGAGAAGCAGCTGTTTTTTGCAATGAAGGCTAATCACTCATTTGTCATGAATAAAAATATCTACTGGTTTGTGTCAAAGTTAACCCTTTGATGCACAAGCTATGCAAACCCCGTCTAATGCACAACATGCGTCTAAAATGACCCGTATTCATTTCCTTTATTATTTGACTAAAAATAAAAATGAGAAACTATGGAGATTCAAGGTTTTCACCTTACAGCGACAATATATACTTGTATATAATAATGTTCTTATTCAACTTTTATTTTGTTGACCTAGCATTAGCTAGCTAGAATACAGTATGTCAACAACAAGCTAATTGGATATGTTTCTCTTTCTCACTAATAATAGATTTCAAGGTCCAGGTAACCTTAGCCTAACTTTCAAATATGTCTAGTCATCTTTCACAATATATCAAATATTTTCTGTGGTAATAAATGATAAAATAAGACATGCATGCATCAAATATACAAAAGCAGCCATATTGAGTTGTGAAATGTGTGGCAAGAGAATAGTTTTCTGCAGTAAATATGTTCCTACTTGCAAAAAAATTTGCAAATATCAAAGGTTTCTATATGGGTCATTTTGACCCATGTGTGTAAAATGAATGTAAAACTACAAAAACTGTGTTTGTTTATAAAGTAAAAAAAAAAAGGTAAAATAAACAATGATTTGTGGAAATCAAAAATAAGCTATTTAATGAATACCTGAAATAATAAATGATAAAATGCATTTAATTCAAAGATTGAGCAAAGAAACACTCAACCATGATTGAAAAAATAAACATAAGAAATGAATGTGGGTCATTTTAGACCCATGTTGTGCATTAGAGGGGGTAGTGATACAAAAATGATTTTTTATTAAAAAAGTAAGAAAGGAAAAATTAAAATAAGAATTTGTGATGATCAAAAACAAGTTAATTGAGGAATTCCTGGAATACTGAATGATGAAATTAATTTCTTGCAAAGATATTGAAAACTCAGTCGGGTCACTTTAGACCCATGTTGTGCATCAAAGGGTTAAAAAAAAGTTGAAGTACCCTTCATTTACTACTTTTAGTCTAAAAGGGATAGTTCACCCCAAAATAAAAAAAAAATAAAAAATGTCATATTTTACTCACTATTGTTTTAAACCAGTATGTCTTTGCTTTGGTAACCAAAAAAAAAAAAATTCTCAAAAAATATATAGAGTGACTATCGATATATACAGTGCCGTGAAAAGGTTTTTGCCCCCTTTTGTTTAATTTGTTGCATATTTGTCACACTTAAAAGATTCAGATCATCAAACTCATTTTTATGTTACACAAAGGTAATGCAAGTAAATACAAAATGCAATTTTTAAATTATGATTTCATTTAAGGAAAAAAAGCTGTCCAAACCTACCTGGCCCTACGTGAAAAATGAATTGCCCCCTCCTGTTAAATCATGAAAGAACTGTGATTAACCACATTATTTTAGAATCACGAAATCGCTTAAATAGAACCTGTCTGACAAAGTGAAGCATGCTTAAAGAGCAACACATCATTCCGCAATCTAAAGAAATTCAAGAACGGATGAGAAACAAAATAGTTGACATGTATCAGTCTGGAAAGGGTTATAAAGTTATTTCTAAGGCTTTGGGACTCCAGCGAACCACCTTCCCAGGAGGTCATAAAAGAACCCAGAACAACATCTAAAGAACTGCAGGCCTCACTTGCCTCAATTAAGGTCAGTGTTCATGATTCAACAACAAGAAAGAGATTGGGCAAAAACGGCATCCATGGGAGAGTTCCAAGGCAAAAGCCATTGCTGACCAAAAAGAACACAAAGGGTCGTCTCACATTTGCCAAAAAATATTTTGATTATCCCCAAGACTTTTTGTGCAAATATTCTGTGGATTGATGAGACAAAAGTTTAACTTTTTGGAAGGCGCGTGTCCCGTTACATCTGGCGTAAAACCAACACAGCATTTCATAAAAAGAACATCATACCAACAGTCAAACATGGTGTGGGTTATGCAGCAGGACAATGATCCCAAACACACCAGCAAGCCCACCTCTGAATGGCTCAAGAAAAATAAAATTAAGGTTTTGGAGTGACCAAGTCAAAGTCCGGACTTAAATCCGAATGAGATGGTGGCACAACCAGTTATTAGATTTAGGGGGCAATTACTTTTTCATCCCTTACTTTTTGCCAGGCAGGTTTGGACAACTTTTTCCCCTTAATAAATGAAATCATTATTTCAAAACTGCATTTTGTATTTACTCGGGTTATCTTTGTGTAATGTTAACATTTGTTCGATCTGAATCATTCAAGTGTGACAAATATGCAAAAAATAAAAAAAACAGGGAAGGGGGCAAAAACTTTTTCACACCACTGT
>NW_015558646.1:673592-675507 GCF_001515605.1 Sinocyclocheilus anshuiensis
AGCGTGGCATAACCAGTTATTAGACTTAGGGGCAATTACTTTTTCACGTAGTGCCAGGCAGGTTTGGGACAGCTTTTTTCCCTTAATAAATTAAATCATTATTTCAAAACTGTATTTTTTATTTTTATATCTTATCTTTGTGTGATATTAGAATTTGTTTTATGATCTGAATCATTCAAGTGTGACAAATATGCAAGAAATAAAAAAAACAGGCAGGGGGCAAACACTTTTTCACAGCACTATATATAACAGTGTATAGCAGAGTTGGGGGCAAAATTCTAAATTTCAAATTCAGGAATTAGAATATGAGTTGGCCACATCATATTGCATTCAAAATCTAAAACCTATGATTTTTGAGTTGACTTTCAATCAAAATCTAATGTCATGCCATAATGCTTTAAAATTTCTGCCATACTACCCACTTCTCATTGCAAAAATAAATCAGAATAATAATAAACATTCCAATGTTGTTAAAAGGGTTAAATCCCAAATAAATTGGCTCTCTGTTCTTAGATTCTTTCGATAGTTGTAGGTAAAATGCATGTCTCTCTTCCTCTGTCTCCTTTTCTCTTTGTTCAGCACTTGTTTCTGTTCCATGTGTGTTCTGTCTAATTGACAGACCAACCGGTGTGGAGATGTTTCATCCTTCCCTCTCTCTTCCTTCTCCCTCCATTTCCCATCCCATCACTCTCTGAGACACCTGTGAAGGCTGTGGTTGAAAAGTGAGCGAGAGAGACAGGGAACTAAGGAGAAGCAGGGAGCGCAGAAGACGGCAAAGGAAAATCTCTTTTGCTCTGGCAAAGAACTCAGCTGGGCAGTGGACAAAGGAAGTGAGCTGTGGAGATGGGAGCTCTGAGACAGTCTGAAACGTTCTGTTCAATTTTTTCTTCTTCTAACAATGTGAGCAGCAGTGGAAATGTTCTCTTTCTTTGTGGTGTACTCCTCGAATTTCAGTGCCGACTCTTACCGTACTTAAATTCATGACTGTCCGCTTGTCATCCCTTCTCCCTCGAGTTGCTGTCGTACTGCTGTCTAAGGCCTAAAATTTTGCTTCCCAGCATACTATTTGCACTTAACATGAAATAAATGTCTACTTCTCCAGTAAAACCATCCACTGAAGCAAGAGTATTTTGGACAAGACCAGTATGATTTAAATCTACACATTCCTGATAAAACCACTCATCATGAATTTCTATGCTAGTTAGTGCCAGTCTAACAGGTCTAATTTAACCATCAAAGCCAAGAAATCATAGCTAGTGAAGGTGGGAGGAAGTCTCTCTTAGTCTTAAAAAGAAACTGCTGATTTTTTGTCATTATGCATATTTTTTTCATTAAAAAATAATAACAAAGGTGAGACAAAACACATTATAATTGCACTATTTTAATTTGAATTCACTAAAAAGGGTTTTGGAAGAAAACAAATATGGAAAGGATTGATTCAAATAATCAAGTCACAATATTATGGAGATTGACCAGTTTGATAGCACTTCATTTTAAGGTGTTCTTGTTACACGTTACATGTACTTATAATAACAATTGAATATGCTTAATTACATGCAAGTAACCCTAAGCCAAACCCTAATCCTAACCCTAACCATATAGTAAAGTACATGTAGTTAATATTACTCAGTACTTAAATATGTAATTATTCTGTAACAAGGACACCTTTAAACAAAGTGTAACTAGCAGTTTAAACTGAAGCGCTTTGCAAGCCGTTTCAATAGCTCACTATTGCTAAATGAATACGATTAATGTAGCTAATATGTAACTGCAAGTCAGTAAAGGCGGGCGTACACGGTGCGATTTTTGCTGTCGTACGAGCTCCAGGCGATTTTTTTCTCTCGGGAGAAAATCGCAAATGCTCGCATGGTCGCGGCTCGTACCGTGTGAGAAGAATTATGGGCCGATCCGCGAA
>NW_015558646.1:676725-701481 GCF_001515605.1 Sinocyclocheilus anshuiensis
GTTCTATTTTTTATTTGTTATTCCGAATGTGCCAAATTTGCCGTTCAGCTTTATGAATGAATATGCCTGTTGTATTTCCGGCAAAAAGAGCAGAAATGCAGAAATGGCCTACTCCCTCGAGTTCTTTATGAAGAACAGAAAGTCCATGCTTTTCTCTGCTTTTCAGCCATTCTCTTTGCCATGTCCTTTGTCTTCGTTTTTTTTTTTTTTTGGATGTCACAAGCCGCCTGCTACAAAGAAAACTATTTCGTCCTCAGAATCCATATTTTTATGAATGGCGCGAAACGTAATGCTTACGTCAGAGTTTGTAAAATCATAGTAAATTCGTGACGTGTGTGATTGCCTCCGTACGATTTTCGGATAAACTCAATCGTGACATGTGCCAGAGCTCACGACGTTCCGACCTTCAGAATCGCACCGTGTACACCCGCCTTAAGAGTAAAATGGCAAGACAAAATATTAATTTCATTTGAATGACATTTTCATTAAATGTGTTAAAAGTATTGCTAGAAGTGTCAAGGAAGCACCAGCATCCAAAAGCATCCGCAATAACTGTTTTTATTCAGTAATGTTTCTCTAAAATGCAAATAAATGATCTCAATTTGAAGATAATCAGCGTTGACCTTCAGAATTTGTAAACCTGTTTCCTGAATCATTTAATGTTTTACTCTGTAGTCAACTCCATCATGGCCAACTTGTGCTGTTATGTCAAGGAGTTCTGATATGAGGTATTTTTGGACTTTCCATTAAGAGGAAAAAGGGAAAAATCCAGCAGACCCATGTCCCGCTCCCTGTATGCACCCAGAGCAATCACACTAATGTATTTCATTGTGTCGAGCCTGCTGTATTAATGGCTGTGGACTGCAACATTTCAGCATTGCTGCCACTGGCTGTTGCGATGGGCAGATAGATGAGGCTTGTGTCTGGATTTATATGTGGATGTGAGCGCTGTGTTTGGCTGATCTTGTCTGTGTAGGATAGTCGATTCGGTGTGTTTGTGTAGCTGAGCTATGCTCTGACTGAACTGCTAGGCAAAGAGCCAGTCCAGGCCCAGCCAGAGAGCCACTATCCCGGTTAATCGTCATGGAGATTCTCCCATTCCATTAGGCCCCTTACGATGTGCCATAACCAGTGGGCGACTGGCATCAGTCTTAGAACTGAGAATAAGCCAAAACCCCAGTATGGGCACTGCTCCAAAACACACAACACACCAACAGGACACAACACATCGAAGGTGCCAGCAGATCTCCTTTCACCTTAATACATTTCAAACTAAACTGAAACATTGATATACACATTTTTATTCCATTGCTTTTGAGTTGCCTTTTTTTTGTCCCTTGCCTGAATTAATTCTATATAAATTCATCAATAGCTACTATAGCTAGTTCCATATTTTAGTAATCAGTTTTGATGACTATTAAAAAACAACAAGAATGAGGTTCAGTAAATTATTCCAGAATTTGTATATTTTATTTTTATTTTGGGGTGAACTTTCCCATTCCCAAAGGAAGTAATTTTTAGTAATTCTAAAAAATAAAAATAAAAATCTATTTAATTCAGTGTTTATAACTTTGTCATGTTGTGAAAGACTCACAAAGATCAAGAGCCTTTTTTACTCTGAATTCATATATATATATATATATATATATATATATAAATATTTCTCCACACATGGTTCGGCATACACTAAGACCGCGATTCAATTTAAATCTGACAATGCATCTGTAATCTGGTTTGTTAGAGTTCGGCTAATACATGTTTCTGTTGATGGATACCCAATACATTACAACAAGAGCGATGAGAGAGAAAAAAACAATAAGTGGACAAACCAGTCACTCTTTAATCAATGCGAGTGCTTTATGCTGGAATAACTGTCATTTATGCTGTCATCACGTGTTGATAGCGCAGGTGAGACCTGAACATCACACGTTGTTATCTGTGTTTAAACTAAACTCATTTAAGCCTGGCCAGTTTAAATATTAAAGAGCCAGAAGACGTGAACTCACACGCGCAGTGAGAAGATCTGTGGTCGCTCATCTGAAGCGCGTGAACCCGCGTCTCAGAACGCGCGCAAATATGCACCTAAAAACTATGTTAGATCTACCTAAAAAAACTGAAAAGCAATTTCTGTAAATTGTAAAATTATTAGATATATCATGTTGTAGATAACTTGACTACTTAAATTTGTAAGGGAATTAATTATTATTAATTCATTCAGGTTTTGATAGGACTCGGATCTGAACCGGAAAATGATACCGAATATCAATTATTCACTGACACCAATGTCCTGTGAATAAAACCAGCTCTCACCCGATACTAAACTTCAGCTGTCTTACACACATATTAAATGCTTTGTCTGCTAAAAAGAGTTATAAGTCAAATATTAAAATATCATGGTTTCAATAAACACATCGAATATATATATATATACGGCAGAACACATACAGTGGATACATTTTCACTACTTATGAGTTTTAAACGATTTGTCTTTTAAAATCGTCATGCAAGGTTCTGCTTCTTTGGTTGTAACATAAGGACGCAGGTCCGTTGGGGTTTCAGGAAGCAGATGTGATGGGAGTCATGTGTTAGTCACGTCTAGATCCCGTGTTGCGGGCCTGAGGGCACTAGTTAATTTACTCATCCTTTTCCTGCTGGATATACTAGTTCTATTCATTGCTGGTCACAAGACATCGTGGTTTTTATATGTTGTGAACGAACCTTTTCAGTCCTTGATACAAAGAAAGCTTTGTTGTCTCTTGATTGGATCAATCTTTAATCACTCCTCTGAGTAGATGACGACACGACTGGCAGGAAGTCGACCCAGAATATTGGAGTCATGTGCTGGGATGATTAGCAAACCTCCTGATGGCTGATAGGAGCATAGCAGTGTCCGTTCATGTATTAAGAAATCCCTACAATGTATATATGAGAACCACCCACATGTAGAAATAGACTGATTTAGAGTTCTGCCCGCATCCATCAGATATGTTTTTAAAGGTTTTACAGTTATTGTAAGAGTTTTACTATACAGTAACTGACTGTGGCAATGTTATTTTTGTGAAAGCATGGTTACCATTCTAAATTGCAAAGAGTCTTTTATCTCTCAATCCATCTTTTTTCTTATTTGGTAAATCTCTGTTTAGTTTTAGAGAAGCCACATTCACACTGAGCTGCACCTTATTTCCCAGTATTTTTGAGGTAGTATAACATAGCAGCCATCTTGAACTGACATGGATGCTGATTCAGGTGACTGTTGTGGCAGTTGTTTCAGAATGTCAGCATCTCTTCCACTGTGTTTCTGCTATGGCACACATACACACACACATTTGCACACACTCTTAGCTGACTGTGCTCGGCGATCAGGAATGATGGCCGTTTCATTTGAGTAGGTTCACGGTGTCAACTCACTTCATTCAGGGGATATACAAGGTGTGAGAGAGACAATCAATGACACTCTGCTTTCGCACACACACACAAACAACTACAACATCACATAACCATCAACGAAAACGAAATACACACATACATGCACAGAGCAAACATGTAAAACACACAGAGACTTAATGATTGCTCCTGTCTGACTCTCTCTGAGTTGCAGGTGATGGGTAAAAAGGTTTATCAAGCCATGTTGCTGTAAACATCGCTGAGGAGAATAGCAGTAGTTTGGGGTTAGAGTGAGTGTCAAAAACATTCACCCTTATGTCACAAACCGCACTGTCACACAGTGTACCCACTCAGACACACACTTCATGGACAAATTGCAGATGGCAAAGTTTTCTACACAGAAAGCGGGAGTGTGTGTATGAGAGCCAGAGCAGGGTAAGTGTGTTGTGAGGGGGTAATGGGAAAAGCTATTGGAGCGTTTCACTAGGCCGGTCTTGTCATGGCAGGTTTTTGCAGACACTGTCTGACTTCCCCTGATGGCCCTGTATATATTTATTTCTTTTTTTAGCCATCTCTCACTGTCATCTCTTCTGCCTGTAATTTGGCCAAGTTTAGCTTATCGCCCAATCAGTACTGAGTCTGAGTCAAAGTTTTACCTCTGTAAAATGGCTCTTTATGTCTAGTACAAGTTGTGACCATTAAAAAACATTCAAGAGTTTTGTACTCTCACAGTCAGCTGACCACAAGTGACAAGCTGTTCAGAACGAGCATACATTTGGGTAGAAAAAATGTATGAGATTGTACCAAAGCTACAAGACTATAATAATCTGTATTTCTAGAAATCACATGTGTGACTGAATAAAATGACTGTAAGTAATATTTAGGTAGTCTCACACGAGCAAGAGTGTTGTTTGTATTCATATTTAGAAAAAACAATACAACTGCAAGTGTGATATAATTTATTTTTATACTATGATTCTAAAAAAGTTAATATTGTACTACTTTTGTATGGACAAAAAAATATATATTTATTTGGTGCTGTAGCGTCTGCGTAGAATCATGCATGATCTTTGGGTTTTATGGCTTAAGAGACCCTTTTAGCTTTTGACATTTGCATATAAATTACAGTCCTGGTCACAGACGTTACACTTATATGGGTGCTAAATGGCCAATGGTTCCCCCCCCCACTATCAAGGAGATGCTAAACAGTTTCACCACTCTCGTCTCCCCATTGAATTTCAAACACATTCCAAAGAGACGTAAATGACCCCCGGGGCCAGGCACCAATGGGCCTGGCTGACCAAGCAAACTAGCACACACACACACCTTTCCCGTCGCTCGATCCTGGACCTCTGCCGAGACGGCACTTTGCCTTGCCACAGCAATCGGGTACACCGTAACCCTCGGCCTTGCCTTTGTCCTGTTTAACAGAGTCAACGGGGTTTTACAAAAGAAAAGGTGATTTTTTTTCCCCCAATCTGTTGTTTAGATAAAGTGTACATAAGGTACTGTACAAATACTTTCATAAATACTAAATCTAAACAAGAAGAGTTGATCAACTGTAAATAGCAGTTTTGATGAGGAGGTGGAGACATTGTGCATCCTTGATCAATTTAAAATGTCCTTACCGAAATTAAAACCAAATCTTCACATTTGCTGTGGAGTCATACCAGCATGTAAACACAATCCTTATGAGCACAGTCTGCCAAAGAAATGGAGTGGTTGTGCCTTGTTAGACTGCATGTTTTCTCGCACAATGAAGCAAAAGAAAAATGAAGCAAAGAAGCAATTAGTTCTAGAAATGACTGTTTGGCATGTTTTCTGTATATGTACATGTGAAGTTCTGTTATACTGCACATGCTTAATGTGTGTGTGTGTTCATGTGCATGGCATTCGGTCCATTAGGACATTTCTGAGAAGCCTAGTGGGTGCACTGCATGGAATAGAGCTAATTACATCATTAATCACAGGACAGGGGTTATACTAACAACCTGTGTGTGCGTATGTTTGGGTTTTATTTGTCTCATGTTTGTGCTGATTTTACATTTGGCTATTTATATATTTGTTCATCTGTATGTTTGTTGTTTTCTAAATGATTGTACATACTAATAACCTCCAAGTTTAAAAAAAATAAAAGGATGGATCTGGATTGTACTTTTTCCTTTTTTTTTCTGCTGTGTGTACAGTCGTGATGGTCAGATGGCTCATAATTTCCCTTGTCTCTAGAATGTTCTTGTCCCTGGCTTCTAGGGATTCAGATGACGTTCATTTAAAGTCAAAATGAATTGCCATTTTTAACTAATTTTATTTACATATTTGCCATATTTAAGAGTGGAAAAAAACTACTCTGCAAAGGTTTTCGCTCAGTACAATTTTTAAAAGTCTCTTATGCTCACCTAAGCTGCATTTATTTGTTAAAAAATACAGTAAAACAGTAATATTGTGAAATATCATTACAATTGATAATTACTGTTTTCTATTCTATTCTATTTTAAAATATAATGTATTTCTAGCAACGGTGAAATTTCAGCAATCATTACTCCAGTCTATAGTGTCATATGATCCCTCAGAAATCATTCTAATATGCTGATTTGGTGTTTAAGAAACATTTCTTATTAATGTTATCAATGTTAATATTATCAGTTTTAGCTCTTTTTCTGTCTATTTCAATACATCTGAACAAACTTAAACATTTAAAGGAATAGTCAAAAAATGGTCTGCTGTGGAACAGAAAGATTTGAAAGTTGTTGTTTTTTTTGTTTTGTTTTTATTTACATGATGTCAAAATCTTCATCTTTTACATTTAAAGGGTTAGTTCACCCCAAAATGAAAATGCTGTCATTAATTACCCTCATGTTGTTCAAAACCCATGAGACCTTCGTTCATCTTCGGAACACAAATTAAGATATTTTTGATGGAATCTGAGAGCTCTATGACCCTCCATAGACAGCAACACAACTGAAATGTTCCCAGACAGAAACGTAGAAAGGACATCGGTAAAACAGTCCATGTGACATCAGAGGTTCAACTTCAATTTTGCGAAGCTACGAGAATACTTTTTGTGCACAAAGAAAACAAAAATAGCATAATTTATTTAACAATTCTTCTCCCCCAAGTTACATCTTCTGCCATTTTGGAGAGTACCCAAGAACGTAATCGGCGTTGGGGGGGAAGCGCGCGCATGAGCGTTATCGCCGTAATCAGCGTTGTTTACACTTAGGGTAAAGCGTGCGTATGCGTTGTGATACTCTCCAAAATGGCGGAAGACAGTAACTCGGGGTAGAAGAATTGTTGAATAAAGTCGTAATTTTTGTTTTCTTTGCGCACAAAAAGTATTCTCGTAACTTCGCAAAATTGAAGTTGAGCCACTGATGTCACATGGACTGTTTTACCGATGTCCTTGCTACGTTTCTGTCTGGGAACATTTCAGTTGCGTTGCTGTCTATGGAGGGTCAGAGAGCTCTCAGATTCCATCAAAAATATATTAATTTGTGTTCCGAAGATGAATGGAGGTCTTACGGGTTTGGAACGATATGAGGGTGAGTAATTAATGACATAATTTTCATTTTGGGGTGAACTAACCCTTTAAGGTAGAAGGATGATATAGTAATGCTTGAAAACTATCAAGCAATCTGCACTCGATAACATGCTCCTCAAAATATCACCACAAACATACTGTAGCAGCGTCCATTCGTCGCATATTTCATAACCCACCGATGAAACAAACCTCAAAAATGACAAAAAGCCCATCCAGCCCTCTTTTCCAAAGTCGGCGAGACGTGTTCGAGACACATTTCATTTATTGTGAAACACATGAAAGGGTGCCAAAGTAAAATAATCAAGCCAAGACAAAATTAGCAGTAAAGGCAGTAATAGACAATAGGAACAAACAAAACTGGTGACAGCGATGAGAAGTCGGTATAAATAGCTGTTGAAGAGAAAGACACAGGAGGAGATGGATCTGGTAATGAGACGTTCACATCTACACGTGTCTTTGATATCTGGCGATCTGTCATGTCTCCTCAAAGCTGACAGTGCTTTGCGAGCTCGCTGTCCACTCGAATTGTCTCGCTTTCTTTACCTCTCTCTCTACCTCACTCTTGTCTGTCGCTCCACTCCCTTTACGTTTGTTTGTTGACGAGTAATGATAGCCCTCGCTATCATCCTGACGAGACCGACTCCAGCTATCGACGGCTGCCGACTCGTGTGTGTGCGAGAGAGCGCGGGATTTGTGACTGTGTGTAGGAGAACTTCTGATGGTAATTCCACCTGATGTTCCGGCCCCCCCTCTGGCAGCATCCCAACCTCATTATGCCAGTCATTAAGTTTAATGACTTATAAACCAAGCGTCAGAACTTTACGACTACACTTTGGGAGAAATAAACAGTCGTATCTTTGGCTCCTCTCCTCGTTGAGCTACATGTGATTAGCAGATATTTATTTCAAATGGATTGCTGGAGTTTATCCGTGATAAAAGTAAGAAACGGGGGTAGGTGATTCGTTAAATCACATTGGAACTTCCTCCAAGCATCGCAAGAGTCGCTTTTAGCTAGGTGACTCATAATTTTAACATATGCGTATTCGATACTGAGGCCGGCAGCTACTGGTGCAGTCCTAAACCAACGTGCCGAGCGTCAAACTTAGCAGAAAAACAGGAGCTGTGGCCTCTTTTCGCTGCTCTAGCTGTGCCAAATGATTCATCAGAACGGATAAACACACTACAAGCGCTCTCAGGAAGACAACATTATGCAGGGCTTATTCATTTCTAAACACACAAACCCCTGAGCGCTGAGAGGGGAAGAAATATTGCCTTACATGGGGCGTCCTCACATACATTTGCATGTCATATACTCTTTGCACTGCCTTTTTTGCTGTAAACATCCGCAGGAGAGGTATAACCTACTTGTTGTGAACCTTTTCATTACATGGTGCTTAAATAACAGTTAATAATGTTAATGTATAACATAATAACAGTTTTATAGTCCAAACATTTACCTTTGTGAGGGAGTACAGCTGAGTCAGCATCCGACTAAAAATAAGTCTGTAGCTTCCTTAAGTCCACGGCCTTATCTCAGCGACTGCTTGTGCGAAGCAAGACTACAGAGAGCGTGACGATGATAAATGGTCCGTATCACTAACTAGGAAATATTACAGAAATGCCCTGGCAGACTTACTAGTGTTCCTACTACACTGATGCTGATATGATGCCTGTGGTGACCAAAAGCAATGTTTGTTTGTGTAAGGAGATATGCCTTTTAGGAATACAGTGGTGAGATTGTTAGGCCATTATTTAAAGACAAACTGATGTGATGTGACTTGTATGTAAATGTGTGTGCATATTATTTTTTATACTGTATTTTTACTATTTTATTCTATTGTCAATTGGCATCAAAACCTGGAAGGTTTGCATAATGGGGTTTTACAGTTTAGGAGTGAAACAAGGTCTGTGGTAAATATAAATTGACAATACTTGGATGATATTTGGATATACATCACACACACACACACACACACACACACACACACACACACACACACACATATGGAAAACATGAATTTTAAAGCAGTTGTGTTTTATAGTCTTAGATCACATGTTTGCAATAAGTAACTACATAAAAACGTTACGTTGTACCACAAAAACACCCAATTATCGACAAATTATGTGTACCACAGACCTCATTTTACTCATCAATTGAAAACCCCAAAATAAAAACCATATTATAAAAGGAAAATCTCGAGGGAACCTATGGCACATCAGTCTTATGTGTATATTAAACAAAGTTATTTCTATAATTAATAGTATATATTTCTATATATTAATTCTACTTATATATTTTAAGTTGTATAAATAAAAAAAACAATGTATTATGAATAAACACACGACAATTAACAAAATATTTATAAACATAAACCTAAATGAATGCTTTAAAAATGTGTCATTGTTAGTTTGTGATGGATAGACTATAAAGTATAAGTATTTAAGCATTAAATGATGTAATTGGCATTCTTGTCAGGACAAACATGCCTTCTGTCTATGTAAATTAGTCTCAGTTATAGATATGCTTTTATCATAAATCAAAGCACTATTTTCATTGTGCAATTACCCTGCTACAAATATAGATATGTTTGCCCTTTGACTATTTTTCCCACATGTGGATCTGTCTGTACAGTGAATTTCATATTTCATCTTCTGTAACAAAGAGCTTATGTGTGACTGATAGTGTGAAAATAGCTGTGTGTGTGTGTATTGTTAGATCGTAGGCCTTTGGGATATTTTCAGAGATTTTCAGGGACGGTGATAAGTTAGAAAAGCCCTTTCTAACATTTTAAGTCCTCTAACATTTGCAGTTATCTTGTAAAATGCCATTCAATCAAACTGCATCAAGAGCAGCTGGTAAAATGAATCCCCTTGAAAGCAGACTCCTTTAGGATCAGACTGTTCTATTTTATTGTCTGAAATGAAATTCT
Source organism: Sinocyclocheilus anshuiensis (assembly GCF_001515605.1). NCBI lineage: Eukaryota > Metazoa > Chordata > Actinopteri > Cypriniformes > Cyprinidae > Sinocyclocheilus > Sinocyclocheilus anshuiensis. The sequence goes on from NW_015558646.1 coordinate 686,578, forward strand.
GTGAATGTGGGTGTGTGTTAGATGATAGTATCGGTGATAATGCCATATGTTCTTCATTCATCACTGCAGTGCTGAATAATAACTCAGAACTGCCAATCAACCAGGAGATAAATTGTTATTGATCACAATGATAATTCACGGAAAGTTACATGATTATCTAACATGCACGTGATCATAATTCACAAATAACTGAATTGACATCTGACAGTGTGTTGCAGGCTTATCATGATGCCAAATTTGCCGCAAGTAATTAAGTAATTAAATATTTAAATATAATCTCAAAATAATAATATATAATAATATATATATATATAATTTTTTTTCTTTTTTTTTCTTCTTCAGTTTAATGCTTTCTGTTAGTCTATTTTTCCTTTGTATGTGCTTATCTATAGGAACATAGGCTTTGTTTCTGATAATGTTTCTAATATTCATATTCAGTCTGCTGCTGTCTGTATGAAAAATAGCTAATGACTTTCCACATGCATGATCTCTCTGAACTCAGTCTAAACTGATCGCTGCCAGGAAACATCCGAACGTAATGCACAGTGACCTTTCAGAGCAGAAGGAGTGTTCTATAAAAACTGCTGATGTGCGGGGAGTTTTATGTCTGTAATATTACACAGAAAAGATTATTTCTGGCAGTATGTGCGCACGGTGCGTTCACTTAGGGTCATTGATCAAATGTAACAGTTGTAAATAAGACTATGCATACTTTCCTGCTACCCCTTATGCAAAAAGTAGCATGTCAAATGAGTAGGATGGCAGAATATGTAGGCAAACAATATCCAAATGACATAGAGCATCCGCTGAGATTCTGAAGTGTGCAGTTGGTGGAGACTTTTCTGTCTCATGAGACCACGGGAGCTGAGGGGCCATCAGATTCAAAGTTGAAGAATACAATTTGGAGAACTATATAAGACGAGTGTCTCCTTTCAAATTTAAAGGCACCAAATGCAGCTAATCATTGTGGTTGAATCTTACTTTTTAAGAAAAACCTTAATTATTAGTACGTCATAAGTCAAAGAGCACACATCAAAGATGGTGCCAACATGCCAGATGTACTCTATGATGTCTGGGAATGTATTTATACTACACTCCAGCATAATCACAGAACATACTTGAAGCCTTCAAGAGTCGAGAAGTGCATTTTTCTTTGAATTGCCTACATACTTTTAACATACTGAGAATATAGACGCAGCATTTGTCTCTATATCGACCTTAGTCTGCCTTTTAGGAAAACCAAGTGCTTTAATGTGGGTTTCAAATGAAGGAATCACTTTTAGACATTGGGGAAGAGTTTGGGTTTTATTTTTGTTGGCCGTTTATGAGAGTGTGTGTGCATTTGTGTGTGTGTGTTATTGATCTCCGGTGATGGTTGGGGTGTGTGTGGGAATCAATGCAAAGTGAGTTTGAGTAGCTAATGGAGATTACTGAAGGTGCATTGTGGAACTTTTCAGACCCTTTACTCACCAGTGTGTATTGATCTGTCACAAACACACACATAGGCAGACAGGAGGGACTGTCAAACAGCCATTCACGTTAAAAACAGAGCAGGTGAAGGCACACACTTTGATGTTGGGGCGGACTGACAATTTAATGTAGTTATTTAGATCTCACAAATCTGTCAAAAAAAAGATATATGTGTTGTTGTTTTAAAAAAAAAAAAAAATTCCATTTAAACAGCTATTATTTTTTTTGAAGTTCCATGTGTTTATTTACTTTTGTGATTACATACATTCAATTCAATTCAATTCAATTCAGTTATACTACTGATAAGAATATGAAGAAAATAAATATTACAATTGAAATATATAATACTATTGTAATATTGTGGTACTATTATATTTCACTGTAATATAAAAAATCAAGTATTTAATACATATCATTATTGAATAATTATTTAAATTATTATTTAATAAAAAATATATATTTTTATAGAATTTGTCATCTTCTACATGTTAAAAACGACCCAATTTTTGGAAGTAAATCATAATAGTAAATATGTATATGCAAAATATTAACATGAAATGTAAATATTTCATAATAACATTCAGCATAAATGCATACAATATTATTAAATTTAAATATGAATTCAGCTATATTTAATATTGACGATCAAATTCAAATTAATTTCAGTCACAATGAATCAGTCAATCAGGGGACTTGACAAAACAATCATGATTTCCCTTGTCGGATGGGAAATCAGTGCAGGCATTGAAAACGACCTGCTTGATAATAAATTGATAACGTTACACAGTAAAATCATGAGTTACACATTTCATTCTGTCTCCCTCCATTATGAAGGAGCTGTGATCCCTCTGAGAACTTGTCAGACGAGGGGTGGGAGATGCGGGGATTACGCTTCAGAAAAGAGCTGAGAACGTGTTTACAAATTAATCGACAAGTAAATATTTAGCAGTACTTAAGAAGAAAAGTGAATAATTTAGGGACTATTTGTGATTCAGAGGCTGCCATTGCAGATGGAGACACCCCGGAAGCAGGAAGGGGCGGCTTTTATGTCTTGATGGTGCTACATTGCTCTTGTCACTTACACCCGCTCTGTGTTTGTCTCTGCATGTTTATTATTTTGGCTTGCTCGTCTGGTGGAGCCGTGATGCTAAGTTGAGCTGGCAGTAGTGCTCTTAGTGGTACAACCAACACAATTCTCCTATCTGTAACCACACATACACACACACACACACATCCAAAATCTGACAAACAGCCAGGTGATATAAAGACATTAATAATATCGGATCAGCCTGTCATGTAATGAAATGCATTTGTTCCGAAAGATATCAGAAGACTTAAAGCGTTCCTCCGTGGACATGAGGATAGACATTTTGTTAGACAGATATTTGTAATGATATTTTTAGTATATGAATGAGCGCTTTTGAATGATGGCCCAAGGGTTATAAATAGATAAGAAATCATATGCAGCAATAATTTAATGCACTTGGAATCACTGTAACCGAGGTGGCATTTTATATCTGTCTTTTCAAAAATAACCAGATTATTCTCCCTCTCTCTTTTCTCACTCACACTCATTTCGACGGTCTTGCACTCAATTTCTCTTTTGCATCAGATTAAATTGGAATTATTTGAAGCATTAATCTCGGAAGAGAACCAAAATCTTTATGTCTGTTCTTATTTTTTTATAATTCACCTCGAGGTTATTACTGTTATGGACATTATGATGACCAGACAGCGCTTGACCCGCCACTTTGTTGTTTTAAGGTTTTAATTCTAGCGCACTCACACACACCAAGGTTTTTTATTCAGATACACACACATTTTCATGATAGGCTCTGGCTCTCTATACCCAGTAACCTTCAAAAGCTTGTGCCAGTGTGTGTAGTTTAAAAAGTATGGCTTTATGACTGGCCTGTGTGACTCATTTCCATATTAGAGGAGCGAGAGGAAGAGACCCTGTACTTGTGGAGCATGATAATATCCGACAGTCTCATGAGGGATGGAAACATATCCCTTTTTACCAGTGTGCACTTAAATTTGAATGAAATTCCTGCCTTTTTATTTTATTTTTAGTATGCGCACTCATATCACTTCAGTATATGTAGGAATTCAGTGCGCTTATGCATATTCAAGATATGCATTAATGTAATTTATTAATAGATAAGTACAGGCGAACGTTAAGTAGCTATGTATAGTTTCATAGCGGTAAATCATTATTATAAACGTGTGGCTTCATACTGGTAATAAACAATAGCAGTGCATATAAAACCGATTCTATTATGTGTGCACTTTGTTAGTAATCGTTTTAATACACAGATATCAAGGGGGACCTATTAACCTAATTATCGTAAGGATGTGGTGATTTGCATGAGGCTCCCTGTAATCTAAGGGATTTATGAATAAATGCAGGTGTCCACAACTCTTGCGAAAGGTTAGACTGAAACTAGAGCAGGAGTCAGTTCAGGACAGTGAGGTGTAGCATGTTTTATTCACTGACAAAGTCCCACGGCCCACTGCCACCATCCGTACCATCATCTTTCACTCGCTCTCCTCCTTCTCACCCTCTTGGCTCAAATGTACAATACTGTTTCTGTAGTTAAACTGATTTTCGCAATCAGTTCACGGCATTTGGTTCAAAATCTTGTGTGGTTTGACTGTGACAAAATTTGTTTTTGGGCTAACCTAAAACTATATGTATATATGTGGTAACATAAAGCTAAAATATACCTACTACATTAATATGTATTAACATAGCACATATATTATATAGCATCTAAATGTAGCAATGGCATTTGTATCTGTGCAACATGTGTGTTCATTAGAGATGAAACAAAGGGAGATAGAATGAAGGAAAAGAAAGAGCCAGACTAGCTGTGTAGGTGTAGGTGTATGACGGTGTGAAGGTGTGAGAGCACAAGGAACCCTCTGCTATCACACTCATTATGACAATATTCACACTTCCTTTCACAGTTGTCGGTGCTTTGGAGTGACGGTGTGTCACTTACAGCCTTTAGTCACAGCCACTGTCACTATCAATCGAAATACCAGCAGGGTCTTTAGCTTTAATCAGGTCTCTCTCTCATTCACATACACTCAAAACACATTATTAAGCATGTCAGTGTATATTGTTGAGTTTAACAGGTTAGTTCACCCAGAAATGAAAATTCTGTTATCATTTACTCACCCTCTCCTCACGTCATTCCACACTTGCATGACTTTCTTTCTTCTGTGGAGCATGAAAGAAGATATTGAGTATACTGTATCTTAGTTTGTGTTCTGTGGAAGAAAGAAAGGCATAGATGTTTGAAATGACACTCAGAATTTTCATTTTTGGGTGAACTATCACTTTAAATGTGTAATGAAACACCAATTATTTTATCAGATTATATCAGAACAGAATACCAAGGTGTACACACACAGTACAGTGAGTTGCCATATTTATATACCAAGGTACTTCTGATATTATGGAAGGAAAAATGTTTGCTAATGCAATAGTATTTGTGTGTAAGTGCAAGAAAATAATCAATGTTTCAATCAATCAATAATCAGATCAGTGTTTTCAGATTCTTTTTGAAATGTGTGGTACATTTGTGGTATATTCTCAGATAGCCTGCTTATTGACACTTAAGTGATTTGTGCAGTTTATTCTTTGGCATTTATGCAAGAAAACATCATCTGGGAAACAATGCATGTAAATTTTTCACAAACACGGCAATATTGATTGGCAACACAATTAAACCCGAATCCTTTGACTCACCTTTTATTACTAAATGGTAACATGATCCAGAATGAAACAAAACAGGACGAATACTAACAAGACTACTTATTGTTCTAAATGTGTTCTTGGCAGTGGTGAGGAAAAAAAAATAGATCCCCCCACTGAGTAAACAACCTAATTTTCATGTTTAAATTGTGTTGATGCACACGTAACTGGTGCATAGTTGATGTGTTTAAAGAGTAATTCAACCAAATTTGACTGTTGAAATAAGATTTTTGCTCCTTGGTTCCTAAATAAGTAACCACACTAAATGAAGAATCAATACAAACAAGATCTGGCTTGTGTAACAACAGGTTCTTGTATCAAACGCCTTCATAGACAACCTCGTTATTTCAGAAGGCAGCGCTCATTTGCCTATGCATTACCTAACCGCTTCAATCTCAGCCTCCCGCAAGTGAATTATTTAAAGAGTTGACTTAGTTCCAAGAGATGGAGGACATGAACAACTAATGCCATTTCAATCTGGATGCTCGTATGTCTCTATATGCTGTTTTAATGAGGTTCTATATTCGATCCATGCATTATGGTTTCTTTCATTTATTAAGCCTGTGCTGGTCTGTTTAGGGATACATAAACCTGGGGTCTCTAACATTGTAAGCACTACTTGTCAGAATAAAATAATAAAAAGGCCTGCATGTTTATTATTCACTTTATGCTTGAGATAGTAACATGAATGATGTCATTTTTGATATCATGGCTTATGAATATAAGAATTTCTCACCAGAATTATAAATTGTTGTGTACCATGGCTTCAGTTAAAAGACATTGCATTTTTTTAATAACTATGAACTGTAAGCTGTAAGCAAGAAAAGAATATTCATTGATTGATTATTATTTTGGTTTTAATGCTACATGTTTAAATCGCTGTATAATTTAATTGTTTCATGCTATTAATTCAAATAAATATCTTTATGTATGTATATATATATATATATATATACTATTATTATTTTTATTTTTTTTTTCAGAATTTTTAAAAGTCTGAAAAAATATGCTATGAAAAACAAAGTGAAAGAAAATACAGAATACAATTGAGGCTATTTATAGAATGTGCACTGTAAACAACTCACAGACTCCATTCTGGCTCTTAGGTGCCCATGGGCATTGTGTTAGAGACCACTGAAAGACAAACTGGATGGATAGAATGATAGAACGATAGAACTAGATAGATAGATAGATAGATAGATAGATAGATAGATAGTCTTGCTTGTTTTCTTCTATGACAATGTGTATTTCTCTGTGCTCTGAGTGGTAGACAAATGAAGAGAGACAGGGACTGGGGCGGAGGGAGAGGGAGAGGCATGAAGAGGAAGTGTATGGGGGATTCCATGTCTCAACAACCTGCTCAGGTCCAATATGATATAATCTGAACTGAATTTATACACACATACACATTTTTTTTTGAAAGTGACGTGTGTACACATACACACATACAAAGGAGGCCTCACCTGAGGGGTCATGGGGGTTATTGGATATCCAACTGGGAAATGTCATCTCTTGGTCTGCTGCTACTGACATACATATTGTACAGATCACTGTGTGTGTGTGTGTATGTGAGGCGACTCTCTCTATCCTGAAAAACATCCCTCAGGACTATAGACTGTCTGTTGAGGTTATTGTAAGTTTTGGGGCTTTATTGCATTAGATGGCCGACAATTGACCAACAATAAGCTCAACAATAGTGAGCTTATTAAAAAAAAAGTATTATATATATATATAGCAACTCACACCATCTTGTAAAAAGCCTTGGATATGAGAGGAAGTTTCAGAGTTTTGAAAACTTGCCACTGTAATAAAAAATTAAAGTTTTTTTTTTTCTTTTTTTTTTTTTTCTTTTAATGTTGGCAGAGAGCTTTATTCATCATATTGATTAATAACATGAACACGAATGGCATGTGCATATGAGCTTCTGATGTGTGTATGATTGATGTCTGTTCTAAATACCTATAGGCCTTAATGTTTACTTAAAAAGTTTGGCTTTAGGCCACAGCTAACCATAGTCATATATCATGCAGCTGATGTGTAGATTCCATATATGAAGGTATTTATCTGTGAATTATGTACCGAATGGCCTTTAAATGTGCAGCACGCCGCGATTGTGCACCCAATCATTTTGAGAGTGTGAGAGAAAAAGCAAGAGGTTGCATGTCTGTAACAAATGTTCAGAGCAGTTATGGGGTTTTGTATGTGTTTTAAAGCCCATATGTCTCTAGCGATGCAGTCAAGTGGCATGGAAATCCAGTTAAAGCTACATTAGGCAAGTGCTATTCACACAGACACACTCACGACACAAAAACACATGCAAATCCACTCAGGCTACATAATGGAAATTGCAGTATGTTGCCGCATAAACTACTGCGAAGGCCCACAATGACTTGCACAAACATGCAAATCCTGTTGGTCTGTGTAAAGACGGCAGTATAAGCCCTTTTCTCGTTCACAATAACATTTGGCGATATTATGTCGGAATCCTGTTATCACACATCAATAGAGAGGGACCACAAGCGGGGAGCCCTTCAGGACAAAAAAACAGCAGCTTCAAACGGTTGCCGAGAACGTATGTGTGCGCTCGTCCAACGGTCTTTGAAAAATAAAGACTCATTGATGAAAGACCGGCCCACACTCTGAATAGGTTAACGTAGCAATGAGACTCAATTAGCTGGATCGAGCCATGTCTGCAAAAACAACCGAGCGACCGAGACTCTGATACGTACAATGAAAATGCTTTAATTCCTTCCTCCCCTTCTGTCTTATCCTCCTAAATGAGCTGGGAACATATTTCAACACAAAAAGACGGCGAGAGACTTTTCAAGATGCAGAGAATGCAAGCATCCTCCTTTGTGGTGGATTAGTATGTGTTAGCGAAAATTAGCATTCGCACGGTTTTCTAGCATGGTGCGCATTTGTACGCATTCATCTCGCCCAGCTGTCTCCCTTCAGTACGCCAGCGCGACCCGCTGGTCCCCGTGTGTGGACAATGCCCTCGCGCCGTAATTAGCTTTGCCAGTCAAGTGTCTCAAATTGGATTATCCACAGTTCTTTTGGGGTTTCTTCATATCGGAGGAATTCTCCACATAATGCTCCAGATTGAGGGTCTCGGAGGGTCCTGTGAGAGGGCCCAAACCGCACAATGTTCAGGCCATAGCCCCATGGTTTTCCACCCACCGGGGTGCACCCATAAACCAGACAATTGCATTATTCTTGCTAAGTAGCGTGGCGGGATAAACACAAACGTCCGTGCCTTAAGATTTGTGGGCCGCTGGTTTTTGCCACAAGAGAAAGACTGATGAAAGAACACTTGAAGAGACAATTATTGATCACTATGTTTGTCAGCGCCACCAGTTCGAAAGCCCCCGCGTGATAATCCATTGTTTCTGTCATAAACTTATGGAACAAGCATATTTTTGTTTTGTTTGAAGGAGGCTGAAATGAAATGTTGGCATAATAAAGTAGTTTTCTCTATCGGGTTTTGTTTACTCAGCTACATACCGCCACAAATATACTCAGAATGCAGACATTGAAGAAATAAATCCAAATGTGGATAATCAACTTTATGTGCTTTGCTGCAAGACAAATCACCAAACTGAGATGTTTTTTTAAGACACCAATGTCTTTACGCTTTATTATTTTTAGTGTATGTATTTTCTTTTCTGAGCAAAACAAACCGTTTAATGATGCTCAAGTAATTAAAACTTGTTGCATTGCTTTGCATTGTTGTTGAATGTATTGTATAATAGAGGGTACTTTAATAGTTTTGATCACAGCATCTGAGTTGTGTTAATGGTAATGTAATTAGTAGGCCCCTAGCAAAACTAACGAACACAACATGATTTCATAAGAAAACATCACTCGTGTTCTGTATGCCACTCTGGGGCTGCATTTAACTCTTTCAAATTATTTGTTTACACAAGGCTATTTTTTTTACATTAAAATTACAGTAAATATATAAAGAACAAAAACGTTTTCTAGTTCAAGTAAATGTCCCACAAAAATGTTAAGCAACACCATTATTTTCAACAGTGACAATAAAGAAGCTTTTTTTTTTTGGAAAGCTGAAAATGCAAATTTTAGATTTTAGATTAAGTATATTTAAAATATATTAGAATGGAAAATAGTTGTTTGTAAGAATATTTTACAATATTACTGTTTTATTTTTAATGTAGTCTTGTTGAGCTAAATGTATTCTTTCATAAACACAAAAGAATCACAACTTTTGAACGTTAGTGTGTTTTGTGTCGTCATGGTTCAATGTAAAGACAATCACTGTTTGGTTCCTGAATGAATCTTCCTTTTTGAACAAATGGGTTGAAATGACACACTCGTAAAGACACTATAAAGTCACTTCTCGCCACCTACTGGTGTAACCATAATCTGCAGGAAGAGTCTGAAAAGTTCCCATGGATCAACATGCACAATAAATAATTATATTATATATCAACTTGTATCTATTCTTATTGCTTTTATAATTCATTTTATTTACATAATATTTGCATCATAGACAATGTAATGTAAAATGCTACGAAATACTTCAAGTTCATGCATTAAAATTCTCTACACATCTTCTCCAGCTTGACTATGTAACATTAATAAAGTTGTTCAAGGTAATAATCTCATACAACTGCCGTGCTGCCGCGGGCCTGACATGTGAGGAACTATGGGTAGTCTGTGAAGATTTTGATCTGTCAAACAGCCATGAAAGCAGGACCCCCTTCCAGTTTGCCGGAGTGCAGGCCCACCCCTGCGGTGGTATTTACATGGTAATTAAGCTGTCTTTATTGGAGACCAGGTCTCTCGTGCTGCTGACCGACCGTGACCTTTCTGCCTGACCAAACAAGCATTAAACATCCAGAAATTACAACATGTCAAAAGCTGGACACTGCAACCCTGAGCTACCACACTGAGCCATTGAGTGTAGATGTTCAAGTATATTTAATCAAGCAAAGGAAAGAGACAGACAGAGAGGGAGAGGAGTGAAGCACATCTCTATTCACGATCAAGGCTCCTCACGTGTGAATTTAAGGAACCTGCTGGGATTCGCATTTTCTGAGCATTTGTTAGTGCTCTTTGTTTTAGTTTTGTTTTTGTTTTTTTTTCAGCGTTTTTACTATACATTGAATAGATTGAATGCAGCAGATAGCTCTGTCTCCATTTGAATTCAGCGTCTTGTGAGGAACATCAGCAGCAATGTCTTACCAGAATTGGTGCATTTCAAAATCAGTCTACATAAGGCAATTTCTGCTTATATAATGAATCTGGAATAAGCGAGTGAACCGAGCACTTTAAAAAATAATATATAAAGAAAAAGAAAAACACTTCGATTTACTACTGGTTACAAAACATCAGTCTAATCGTAGAATTAAAACTGTTTCATCTTTAATTTTGATAAATATGCCACCCAGAGTGGCTGGTACTGTATATTCCTGAAGTCCTTGACTGGTTGGGAGCCAAGCTAACAAGATTAGTTTCTGTGGATTTTCAGCTTTTACACTTCATATTGGTGGAGGTTCGTTGTGCGTTTGATCACCTAACATGCGATTACGTTTTCCCAGTGTGGATTAGCTTCCTCCGAGGGGTCTTGTACGCTAGGTGTATCTCTGCACTGTAAGAAGCTTAGCGGAGAATGTGTGCGGGGTAATAGCTTTAGTTTTCTGTGCTGTTTTAGCTCCAAAAATCAGATTTCTTCCCAAAGTTTGATGTACACACTGTGATTTGTCATAGAGGCTCAAATCCAAGGTCGAGTTTTAGCGGTTTAACTTCAGCTACAACTCTGCCGCAGATATGCTAGTTAGCGTTGTATGTGCGCGGTGAAGTATGAAGCAGTCGTGTGTGCGAGCATGCGTTTGTGTGAAAGTGGGAGTTTGGGCATACGCGCTAAACTGTTCAGAATTCATTGGAAAGTCACGACCCGTTCTTCATGATATTGCTGAGATGCTGGATAATAGAGTCCTGCATTCTGCTGGTGAGGTGATATTTCCCTGATATGTAATTTTGGAGTATATAGCGTAATGATGTGAGCAAACATCTCTCTCACTCTTTTTACAGAGTCACTGACTGGTCTGCTTGCTCAGCACAAATAACAATAGGCTGATTTAAAAGCAAAGTCCATGCATTTGTAAACAGGCCAACAAACACACACACGCAGACACAATATGCAATGTACTCATCACCAGGTAGACCTTTTTGTTCACCGCACTCTTTTATTTCTAAAATTATGCTTGGCTAATACATTATGACCGTGACCAGCGCTGTGGCCCTTATCCAAACGCATACAATTCATGCTCATTCATAAATTTGGCCTCCTACCACATAACCTAATCCATATCCTGCCCAGGGTTGGGCAAATTTCAGAAGTAAAGAATTTGCTGCCTTTTCCATTCATGCGTTTGAATTTGAATTGAATAGGCCACACCAAACCGGAAGTTAAATTGGAATGAAAGAAAGAGGGATTTACTGAATTGCAATTCAAAGAAATTCAACACAGGCATTGCATTTCGGGAAAAGAACAGTTTTTCCATCCAGGGCCACAAAAGTTTCTTGAAAAAAATCATGAAATATTTAAAAACATCTATCTATCTATCTATCTATCTATCTATCTATCTATCTATCTATCTATCTATCTATCTATCTATCTATCTATCTATCTATCTATCTATCTATCTATCTATCTATCTATCTATCTATCTATCTATCTATCTATCTATCTATCTATCTATCTATCTATCTATCTATCTATCTATCTATCTATCTATCTATCTATCTATCTATCTATCTATCTATCTATCTATCTATCTATCTAATCTCTGTATCTGCATGTCATTCTGTTGTCCTATCTGTCGTTCTATCATTCTGCCTATCATTTTGTCTGTCTATCTATTGTTCTATCTGTCATTCTATCATTTTGTAATAATATAGTTCTATGTATCATTCTGTCTGTCTATCTATCATCCTGTTTGTCTGTCTGTAGTTCTGTGTATCTGTTGTATTGTTCTGTCTGTCTGTCTGTCTGTCTGTCTATCTATCTCATTCTATCAATCGTTCTGTCTGTTGTTCTGTCTATCGTTCTGTTTGTCTGTATTTGTATCTGTAAAGCCTATAAACCTTACAACTTTAAGGCTTTTCTTAAATGGCAGTAAATGGCATTTCTATTCAAATTCAATTCTTTAAATTATTTTAAATTTAGATTTCAATTTAATTAAACTTCTTTAAATGTCAACCTTTTTGCTACCACAATTGAAAACCTCAGTTCTGTTCTGAATGAAGCACCAATCTAACAACTGTTGTTAACTCACATCTTGACTTTTACTCTTTTCAAAGCTTACCCAATATTTCCAGAAATTACCTGAGGGTTAGTGTATTTTGAGAGTCTCTTCTGTTGAATACTCTCTGTTAACCTTTTTAAACTGCATCTCTAATCACACACCAGCTTGCAGATGTGTGTTAAGATGCTGCAGTGAAGCCAGATACCCAACAGATTCTGGAGCTCAGCATGCAGCTGTCAGGTTGGGTTTGTTATGGGAACCATTTGCTCATGGCACTGCATGCATCCAAGGTCTGCCATGTTCTGCTCTGTGTTGAGCAATGACTGAGCATGCTCTCTCTCTCTCCCTCTCCCTCTCTCTCATACAGATTTTTGAGTGGCTGAGGTATCTCCAGTACTCTGTGCCATTTCTAATAAAGGTTTTGTCGTTCACAGTCCTGACAGTGTATTGTTTAGTCACCAGTTTAATTTGTGTGTTTAAAAAAAAGAAAAACACCCCAAATATTCTTTATGTAAGCAGGTCAAGTACTTGAAAACACAGCGCCCACCTGAGATTCAGACTACTTATCAGTAGGGGTTCAATGTTGCTGAGCTCTAATGTTTGTAGAGTGCTTCTTAGCGCTTGCATTATCACAAACAATGCACTTTACACTGGCTTCCCAAGCAATTTAGGACCATGCATGCATCTTCATTTGCATTCTAGTGGATAAAGCACTTTGCTTGTATGTTTGTTAGAACTGATAATCACTGTAATTATTATTATTAAAGTAACTATTATTTGTCAATGAATGTACTATATATGTATATGTATATACATATTTGAGAAAAATTGTTACTTGGACTCAACTCAGCATGTGTCATGATGAGGATAATAATTTTTCTTAGAGTCCAGATGTATTTTACATGGAAATAAGCAAAGTTATAAGATTTTTAATGAAAAACTAGGATTTAATGAAGAAGAAATATTCAAGAGTCTGCACTATTTCTTGGTGACTAATTAAATAAATGGAATCTTCTTTGTACAGATGGTCGGTTGTTCTTGCTTCCAGAAGCACAAGATGCTCTTTTTGTTCATTCTTAAATCATGCTGGAGAACATGATCATCACATTTTGCACAATGTTATGGAGTTCATGCAGCTTGAGGGCTGCAGTCAATTAAAGCAAAATTAAATACCAAGACATTCTGAAATTCATGTGAATTTTTCATTTCAACATTTGACTTAAATTATTATGCTGATTATATCATTTCTAATGAAAAGATGTTATTTAATTAGATTTACATTAGTGGTCTCAGACTTTGGAGCCTCTCTGTAGTCTTCTCAGTTTTAAAGTTCTCCAAGAGACAATTTGCTGATTAGCCCGGTCTGTGAAATTCTCAAAGGGTCCTGATCTCGAGGAATGTGGATATGGCCTGAGGACTTATTTGCGTGTCTATTTGTTTGTTTGTGTTTGGAGCGTGTAATGGCAAAGCTGTGAATAATTGGGCCGATTTGTATTCTATTTACCAGACTCTGATAAAGTCCTCACAGGAATTCCACAAATTGATTAATTCAAACGAGGCAAAAATGTATCACCAGCTGCTGCAGAGCATCCCTCTCAAATGCATCAAAGGACCTTATTATAGGTCACAACAGAGAGGCCTCCAAGAACAAGGCTGAGAACCACTGTGTTAGAGAGAAATGACCAGCACTTGTACAGATGCTCCAGATTTGACCAAAGTATGCAAATGAAATATATTGAGGTTATTTTGAAAATTGTATTTTATTATTGCTTTTGCATTTGTGAAGACAGGTTTTAATTTTCAGTTACAGGTAAGTTCTACTTTTAAAAAGAAAATAAATAAAAAAAAGTTTACCAATTATGCTGACCAATGTTGCATTTATTGTATAAAAAATACTGCAAAAACAGCAATTATTGTTAAATATTTTCACAATTTAAAGTTACTGTTTCATATATCAATATATTTTAAAATGTAGTTTATTCTTGAGATAGCAAAGCTACATTTTTAGCAGTCCTAACTCAAGTCTTCAGTCATTCTAATATGCTGATTTGTTGCTCAACTAACATTTCTTAATATTATCAATGTTAAAAACAGTTGTGAGAATTTAATGTTTTTTGTGGAAACCATTACACTTAATTTCAGAATTCTTTAAATAAAATAAATGACTTTTATTCAATAGATTCAATAAACCTATTTTTAGATTTCTAAAAAGTTCAAAATAATTTTTGAACTTTTCAAAACACACACCCCCCCCACACACACACAGATAAAACAAAGCTTCATTAGGGCTGCCATTAACATGTCTGTTTGTTTGTTTGTTTATCATCCATCTATCTATCTATCTATCTATCTATCTATCTATCTATCTATCTATCTATCTATCTATCTATTATCTAT
>NW_015558646.1:702578-713212 GCF_001515605.1 Sinocyclocheilus anshuiensis
ATCTATCTATCTATCTATCTATCTATCTATCTATCTATCTATTTTTAAATACTAATTGTAAGACATCATTTCTTAACATTGGTGAAATTCAAGCTTGAAGTATCACTTTTATAAAGGCACATTTTCTAAAGTTTATCTACTTTCACAAAAACACAACTCTTTACTTGTAATGTTTTTGAATTATTTTTATTTTGAGCCTTTTTTCAGCAAATATTGTTAAGTACAATCAATTTTGATTAATTGTTTAATCAAAATAGCTTGTCATTTGATTACTAATTTGAAATTATTAAGAGCCCTAATGTAATACATGACTTTTTGAAAGATATAAATCTTTGCACACAAACAGGCAGGCCGCCTCAAAGACACGCGTGGTCACGTACACACACAGATAGTAGCCGGCGGAGCTAAAGGCCAGGCTCAGGGCTGCAGTGCTGATGTACTCTCTGTGTGTCTGCCCTGCATCAGTTCCCTGTCTGGCACTGGCTCTCGGTGACAGATGAAACAGGAAGCTCACCGCCAGTTTGGCCTGTCACACTGTATGTAGAGTTACTGCTCTGCTTCCCAACCATCATCACTTACTGCTTTGCCAAATCAATCAGCAGAAATAGAGAGATAGGAGCATGGATGGATGGTACATGAGCAATGGTAAATTTCAATTTCGTGCTGTTTTTTTCTTACCTCTCCTATTAATGATCGTGCAGGCTTGAATGTCACCGTGTTTGAGTTTGTGTACTGGCTTCTATTTGACCAGAGAAACTGTCTTTTAAGATTTATAAAGCTGCAGAGTTGGTGATAAAGGATTGAATTGCACAGTTTTTTGGTCATTTGTAAAATGGGGTGCAAAAGTTTGAGACCAGTATTGAAAATGAATCCATTTTTGACAAACTACTTATAAATAGAGGAGTATTTACTCATCATCGGGTTTCATAAACACTTTTAACACTTTTTTTCATAGTGACTGCAGCCAAGGGACAAAGCACATTATAAAAGTATTATATGCAGTTTGTGTTTAATTTTAACCATTATTAACTGATAATCTTAACCTTCACTGCAGCAATTAAATCAAATATGGCACAGGTTTGATGTCACAAGGTTTGGTAATGAAGCATTTGACAACCAATAATTTTGATGTATATATACAACCTGCACCACGGGCACCATATTTGATATGTTTGCCACAGCAGAGGTAAAAATTATAAATGAATAATGACTTGAGTTTCTCTGAAAAGCATTGAATTACTTCATAAAACTTGAATTATAGTGTGCAATTATAGTATGCAAGTCATACGAACCACTTATGGTGCTTTTGTAGTTTTTTGAAGAAGTTCTTTCTGAGAACTTGTCAGTTCCTCTCAAGTACACACAAGATGTAAATGACTTTGTATCTTCATTGGAACAGATTTGGAGAAATTTAGCATTACATTGCTTGTTTACCAGTGGATGCTCTGCAGTCAATGGGTGCCGTCAGAATGAGAGTCCAAACAGCTGATAAAAACATTATAATAAAAATAATAATGCATTTTATTTATAATGCACTTTTCTTAAACCCAGAGTAGTCCGCAAGTACTCCACATGACTTAAGACCATTAACTACTTTCTTGTGAAGTGAAAAACTGCTTGCTTGTAAGATAAAAATCTGTCATTATAGCTTTTTAACTGTCTCTTCTGGCCAAACTACCAGTCCATAATCCATAATAATGCTTGTTTATTACAAACACACAGCTTTTCACTTCACAAGATGATAATTGACGGACTGAATTTGTGTGGATTACTTTTGGGTTATTGTGATGTTTTTATCAGCACTTTAGACTTTGATATTGACTGCACCCATTCGCTCCAGAGGATCAGTTGGTAAGCAAGTGATGTAATGCAACATTTCTCCAAAATGTAATTTACCTTGGATGGCCTGATGGTAAATTCTCATTTTTGGGTGAACTATTCCTTTAAAATCACAAAGTATGTCTGTAAAACACAAATTTACCTGGCCTCTTTTGGGAAAATGTCTCTTGTCTTCTGTAGTATTGCAAAAATGTGCTTGAAAACCATTTAACCCAATCCATCAGAGTTCCTCTACTGCCACAGACACATCAGTGATGAGATTCACCGGCCTGACCTGCGAGAACATGTTCGGTCCATGAAGTCACTCATGAATCGACAAGCAGTACACAATGCGTCTGCATAACAAACAACGTATTCAATTACAAACAAGGTCAGTATCGCACCCTGCATGATTAGAAACACATTTTAATAAAGACATTGCATATTTCATATTGGCATTAATCAGGTAAGCGTTCCATCAGCACAAGGAAGGCCACCAATCGGTTTTGTATGAGACACAGGCTTGCTCAAACACACAAACACACACTATGCATTTACAAAAAAGTGGAAACTGCTCTTGATCACCACATGCTAAAACACATGTTCAGAGACCGTTACAAAGTAAAGACGCGTCTCAGCCCCCGAGCGTCCTGCCAGTTGGACCACCTTCCCCGTCTCATGCGAATCCACAGACTCTCAGCCTCAGGAGATGAGGGAAAGTCAAGGAAAACGTGGCATGTCTTTAAAGCCGCAAGATTAATAAACCACCCACAGCTCATGTCAAATTGGAAATGGAATTCTGCATGTAATCACACGGAACCCTGGCTGCGTGCGAGCGCATGCGTGTGCAAGGGAGTGTGTGTGTGTGTGTGTGTGTGTGCACGCCGGTCCATGTTCAGTTAGAGCCCGAGTAAATAGAAGCCAATAAAACTGCGTCAGAGGCGTACTTTCACCTGCATATCCCCTGCTTGATAAATACCATGCCGACCAAAAGAAAATTGCCTGCAAAGGACAAGGTGACTAATTTTCATGAGAAAAGTTATTACGGTTTTTTTATTATTATATTTTTTCCTCCTCCCTCTCCTCTATGAAGGACTTACAGGTTGTTTGAATGAAAATGAGACCTGTTCAATAATACATAAGGCCTCGACAGAAGACCATTACCAAAGAATATGTTTTATGAAAGGCTGGTAAAATGGGATATATTTCCATGATGGCATACATCTTTGAGACAAGATAAATGGCAGCGTGGTAGAGAAAGTGCCCACTGAGCTAATGCAGTGAGGCTGAAAAGCCTCTTTATGCGTAAAAAACACCCCACGCACTAACTGCAACCGATTCTGAACTCGACTTCAACACCGCCGAGTCCAGTACTCTATTCATTATGGTGATTGTTTAGTGTACTTCAGGCCCGGGTGCATCCGTACAGATCACTCTGCACCTGCTGATTTTGAACCGATGTTAGCATTTATGCTCTGAATTACATTAATACTCATTATAAGCTAAATAATTTCAAATGAATGTATCGTACGGTGGAAATTATTCTGCAGTTGTAATAAGTTGCTTAAATAGGCATGTGTGGTGTTTTTGTTACCATAAGTAATGTCAGGCCTTGTGAGTTGAGCATTTGAGGTATTCTAGTATGTGGCGATTGAATTAGAAAGCTTAGTTTCCATTTGCCACGGTGGCTTTGTAGTGATTGTTCCAGTAGTTCTCTCTGTTTCAATCCCAGCATGCATAAGCGCAGCATGAGCTGTCTGACATGGATTTAGCCACAAAACAATGAATAACTTAAAAAGGGAATAAGCAGGGATCCTAATATAATCCTTTCTTTCTTTTTCTTTGCTTTCCCTTTCTCTTTCCTTTCTCACTTTCTTTTTCCTTTCTCCTTGCCTTCCTTTCCTGATTCATTTCCTTTCTTTCTACCTTTCCTTTCTTAATTTCCCCTTTTTCTTTTTCCTTCTTTCCTTTCCTTCCTTTTTCATAACTTCTTTTTACTTTACTTTTACATCTTCCCTTTCCTTTCCTTCCTTCTTTCTTTCTTTCCTTCCTTCCCCCACCTTTTCGTTTTTTCCTTTTGTTATTTTTCTATTTTCATTTTTCTTTTTCTGTTGACTTTTTCATTCTTTCCTTCCTTCCTTTCCATTCTTAATTTTCTCGTTTTTCTTTCCCATGTCTTTTTCTTTTTTTCTTCCTGCCTTTCTTTCTATTCATCCTCCTTTTTTCCTTTTTGTTTCCCTTTCCTTCATCCCTAACCTTTCTTTCTTCCCCTGCTTTCTTTTCTTCTTTGCTTTTTCATTCCACCATTCTTTCTTTTTCTTTTCTTTTTCTTCTTTCCTTCCCTTCCTTCCTACCTATCTTTTCTTTCTATACCTCTATCCTTTCATTTCCTTCCTTCATTTTATTTTCTTCTTTATTATTGTCTTTCTATGCTCCCTTCCTTCCTTCCTTCCTTTATTTTTCTGTTCATTTTCATCCTCCCTTTTTCATTTCTTCCTACCTTTCCTTCCCACATCTTTCTCTTCACTCCTTCTTCCCATCATGCCTTTCCTTTCTTCTTTTTCTCTTTCCTACCTTTTCTTCTTTCTACATCCTTCCTTCCTTCTTTCTGTGCATATTTTCTTAAAGCTATTGTGCATATTTTCTTAAAGCTCCTGCCGCTTTAAAAAGGTCCGACCACCTCAGATTCCTTCCTTTCAGTCCGACACTGGAGCCATGAGGAAAAGAGAAAATCTTTACTGCATTTACTGAAAAGCCTCTTGAGAAGCTGCCAGTCAGCTGAGCTGAGATGCTCTTAAAGGCGGATGTAAAAATTAAGCTGAACTTCTGATGGCTTTTATATTAAAATAAATGGAAAAGATTCATCACTGAAGTGTTTTTTTTTTTTTTGCTTCTACTCTTTTCACGATTGCCAGTAGGGAAGAGACTGAAATGTGCGGTTAGGGTGAGGTGGTGGTGGGTTGCTGAATATATAGAGAGAGAGAGAGAGAGATCGACATTACACCCACTCAGCAATTACTGACATTTTAAGGGAAGAAAACATTTCTTCATGTTAAATACCTGGGTTCAAATGACTTCCGTTTTATCTTTATCCGTCATTTTTTTTTTTCAGCATTCATTTTACATAAGCACATATATGACACGATCTTATAAATTGTGCATTCTATTTAAAGGAAGGGATTGTAAATGCAAATTCCAAACTATGTCTGTAGCAACCTTTATTCATAACATGACTAAAATAATGATATTAATAATAACTCTCTTAATTTTTTGTTTCTGGGTGGTGTCAAGGACATGTAATTGCTTTTAGTCTGAGTGAATTAAAATGATTGCTTTAGTGATTTTTATTATAGTAAAAAGGCACTAGAGAGACACTTAAACATATGTCTCTTATGCAGAAGACAGGATTTATAGTATACGGAATATTCTAATGAAATAGAATCTATAATATGTTGGGTAGCATATAAGTAAAAAGCTCACTTTTACATTCATTTTTCAATGGCATGAGAGTAGCCTACTTCAGCTGTTTTTTTTGTTTTTTTTTCTAAACAGTAGCAAGCTAATTTTCCAAATAAGTAGCGATGTAAAATCAAATTATCTTCCTTTTGTCACATTTTTATGCTACCTTACAGCCAAGTTAACAGCTCCACTCCAGTCTTCAGTGTCACATGATCCTTTGGAAATCATTCTAATATGCTGAATTGCTGCTCAAGAAAACATTTCTTATTATTATCACAGTTGAAAACTGCTTAATTGGTGATGCTCAATATTTTTGTGGAATATTTTTGTTATAATTATTTGATAAATAGAAAGATCAGCAAAGAATGTTTTTGTAAAAATACAAATGTAATAAATGTATCTTGTGATCTTGATCTGATCAGTTTATTTAAAAACTACGTTTTGAATGGTAGTGTTTGATGTTGCTATCACAACACTGCGCATATTTCTTTCTGGGTGGTTATTTACAACCAGCCAGAGAACTCACTGTGCACAGTGTTATTAATTTATTGAAGCTCTTCACAAATGCACAATGTTTGTGTGTGTACATAGGCGAGTAAGCGCATGACTAAAACCGTCTCTCAACCATCTTGACGTTTCACACCACGCTACACACATCGAGTGTCAGAGGGAACAGTCGCAGGCAATTAAAAGGCATAAAACTGATGCTTGAACACACACACGCATGCACACCAGGGAGTGTCTGAGAACAATTTCAGGCAAGGTTGTATGGCGATCCTTGGGGAAGCCTGGCTCAGCTAAGAAAGGACTTTAGAGAGGGACCTGAAGGGGAAGGTTACAAGGAAAATTCAACCTCTGAAAAGATATATATACTGTATATATACCCTAACCACACGCTCAGGGTCGTGGTAGGAGCAGAGTGTATTGTACAAGTCTTTTGTAAAAGAGCACCCCCCACGGCCCTATGGGCTGCCAAACCAGACATGGAATTCTAGTTCTGTATTCGAAAGAAAATAGAAAGCGCCTGTTTGTTGCAGCTCCAAACAGTATGATTTCTTATAACAATATGTGACATTCATGGTTCATTGGCTAAGACAATTTACCTTATGTACTTTTTCCTGTATGTATACCCTGGTGAAACAGAAACTAGTGTTTTGATTACAAAATCATGAAGTAAAAAGCCAAGTGTCAAAGCCATCTTCTCCCTCTCTCTCCCACTCTCTCTTTCTCCTTCTAAGCATCAGAGTTTGAAAGTATCCCAAATGAATTCCTTCGCAGGTGATTTGTTTGAAGAATAGTAGCTCTGATAGATTTAGGGTGGAAAGGAAGTCATAACCACATCAGTGGCTCTGACGGCTGGGCAGGGAGAGCAGCAGCGGGCGGCTCCATCACTCAGGAGATGACTGGCTCTTTACATATCTCAGGCCTCGTGCCAATAGCTGCCATTGCCTGCTCTTCTCATCCATTCTGTCTGGAGTTCAAGAGTTACAGCGTGCCGTAAATCCCACCTGAGAGCTCATTACTTTCCACGTTTGACGTCAAGGACGAGCACCCCTACCCCTCAGGCGCACGCAGCCCTTGATGTCCACCCACAAACCCTCTCTCCAGCTGAACATTGGATACATTGGTGCGTGAAGTAGAACTTGCACAACTACTCGTGTTTACTAGTTGTCCAAAAAAAGCGCTCAACTTAAGTAAGCGTTCACCTTGTAAATTACTTAACATGCTGTGCAGAATCAGCTGGATCCAGAAAGTCCAAAAGGCAGTTGTATTTCGTCAAGGGTTGTGAGCACTTGATTTTGCACACCTAAAAAAAAAAAAAAAAGATTTTAGTTAACAAGCAATCAAAAAGTTCCTTCTATTTTATACACATAAAGCTGAATGTGCTTTTCATTTCATAGATTACCGAAAACACTTTTCATGAATGAAATGTACTTGTCACTAAATTCATTTCTTCCTTTTTCCTGAGCAGTGAGCATCATATTATAGAATGGTTTCTGAAGGATCATGTGACTCTGAAGACTGAAGTAAAAGCTGATTGTTGATTAAATTTCATAAAATTTCTGATTAAATGATTAAATTTGATCAAATGTCGTCATGTTTAGCATAAGAGACATCTATTAGAAAGCATTTAAAAATATTACAGACCCCAAACTTTTAAACAGTAGGCTATATAATTTGTTTTCTGTGCTGCGCTTTGTCCTTGAAATGCTTTTAGTACATTCCATTGCGTGATTTGGCATGTTATAAAATGCATTTCTTTAATACACATCATGTCCATGAAATGGAAGGAATTTTGACATATTTTGCCAATGTTTCTATTGACAAAATGCAGTTGGCATATATCTTTTGTGTGCAAAATGTTTTAAAGTGTTACATTTAGTCACGAAATGCTGCGCTGCATGTCACACGATTCATTCAGTCTGACAAACTAGTCAGGTTACGGTTGGTGCCCCATACATTCCAGGTTTTTTCTAAAAAATACAAAGACACTGTACTCCACAGTGTAAATATAAAAATTGTGATGCACATCGAATAGTGGTGAAAGTTGTACCTTAAAACTCAGATCTGGAGATATCAGAGAAAACCTTCTGACCCTGGCTTTTCCGTAGTCTCTGGAGAGTCGGTGTCATGAGAAATTTGCCATCGAGGGTAAATGCAGCAGCAATAATGCAGATAAATATGGGGGGTCCTGAGCATCTCTGCATGTGCACGTCTCCCAGCAGGCCACAGAAGAAGTGAGTATAAATCTCCCAGCCAGGCCTCATAACTGCAGCCTCTGTCAAGCCTGATGTAGCACGGACTGCTCGTAAGTCTGGCACTAAGATGCTTTATCCCCCCTCTCTCTTTTTCTTAGATGAGGAGAGAGGGAGTGACAGGGCTGATTTTAATTCCTTTCTCATGGGGCCAGCAGACACGGCTTTGAGCTTGACTTATGGGCGAGCCATTTAAATAAAGATTGAAAGATTGTTATAGAGTCAGAATGAGAGGAAAAGGATGGGATTGAACAAGAAAGAGTGAAGGAGACGGAGACTTAGCACCGCTGGGAAGTTGTCTTCCCTGTTATCTTTGTGTGTGTGTGTTTTTCAAGAAGTGCAAGAGTTTTAATTAACACTATGAGCAGAAAGAGGGCAGACTTATCTCTAAAGCAGCTCTGATTGGCCAGTGACGTGAAACTGCCTGCATGCACGTTCACACTTCAATGACAATCAACCAAATTATTCCGCCTTCATCCGCTAAGGCTAGCTGTAAACTTAACCTGCCTCATGTGAATTCGCAAGCAGGAGTTTGAAAACGACTCACAGTGACACTCTTAATCATTGATCCAGATGGAAGTGTGTACCCACAGATTTCCAGCAGGGTTTTGTATTTCCTCTATGAACAAAACGCTTGTCTGTGCAGCATTAAAAAGCGGTGTTAATAATTAATCTGTCAGCAAGGTACACTCTTAAAAATAAAGGTGCTTCACGATGCCATAGAAGAACCTTTTTGTCTAAATGGTTCCATAAGGAACCTTTAACATCTGAAGAACCTTTCTGTTTCCCAAAAGGTTCTTTGTGGCGAAATAAGGTTCTTCAGATTACAAAAACGCAAGAAAGAGATGGTTCTTTAAAGAACCTTTGACTGAATGGTTCTTTGTGGAACCAAAAATGGTTCTTCTATGGCATCGCTTGAAGAACCTTTTGAAGCACCTTTATTTTTAAGAGTGTAGTGCGCAACAACTACTTCTTTGAAGTAGAAATGGCACAGATGGGCACCTGATGGCAACAATATACACACTCACAAACACATACACACACTATGCAAGAGTCAAAAATTCAAATATTCACCATATGACACTGAATAATCCATTGACTCCTGCTCCTCTAGGTCTGAGTATGATCCTCTCGCTCTCTGTCTTTTTGACATGCAAGTACATGCTTGACTGTAGTGTGTTGTATGCATGTGTCCACTTCATAGTCATTGTTGTTCCAAACCTGTATGCCAATATTTTCTTCCAATTTAACACTATTATATACTGTGTATATATATATATATATATATATATATATATTTTGGGTTTTATTTTTGTATTTTGTTTTCATTTAAATTTAATAAACATTTTAGTTATTTAGTTTTTGTCATTTTTATTAGGTATTGATTTTTTTTTTCTGGAATTTGCCGCTGGCTCTGATGTCTCTATAGTAGTTAAACGTGAGATATAATTCATTTTGGGTAAATCTAACGGGCAGCCTTTGGTCTCATTAATCTGTTATTTGTTCCAGAGCAAACAGTTTTGGATGAGGGCAAAATCTCATCATGTTATATTTGTAACTTCAATGCTGTATATCAGAGCGCTCTCTTTGTACTTGACTGAATTGCCTAGCAACTTTTATGATTGCTGTTGTTTATTAAAATGTATTATTCAATAAATAATATTTTATTTAAATAATAGCAGTATTTAGCAGAGGTGGGACCAAGTCATTGTTTTGCAAGTCACAAGTAAGTCTCGAGTCTTTGCATTCAAGTCTCGAGTCAAGTTCCGAGTCAAGACAGACGAGACCCAAGTCAAGTCCCAAATTCAAGACAGGCAAGTCCAAGTCGAGTTGCAAGTCCTCAACTTTAAGATTCAAGTCTTAAACAAGTCATTAGTGCTCTTTGCCCAAATTAGTGAATCAGTATTAATTACCATATCAAAATCATAGTAATTTAGGGATTGTGCCAAAATAGAACAAGCAGTGAAAAAAACTATTTTATTAGTAACAGAATAGCAAAGACAACTTAGTTTCAGAGAAATAACAACTGCAACATACTTTGCATGTGTGCATAAGAATATATGCTTCTAGGTGTTATATCGAAGCCAATGAGCCATTATTTGGAACCTCAATGAAACAGATGTAAAAATATGTGAGCGGAAACACGGAAAGAACTGCTTTGAAAAAACTAGAAATAACTGCAAGCATTCTTTACAAGTGAGAGGAAACATGCAATATGGATGCAGACAAACTCATGAAGACAATCATTCAAAAATGCTGAGCTACCATCCTTTATAACTAAGAGTAACAAAGACAAAATCATTTAATAGAAAAAAATGTTGTATGTTAAATGTTAAGTTTATAATATGCATAGTTGATCGCTAAATTTAGGGGCTATGTGCGCAATTGGCCTACAGACTGATTTACAATCAAATTATATGATCATTAGGCCTATTGCCGCTTGCTCACTTCAGACATTAGGCCTAATGTGCATTGTTCATTGTTCTTTTATAGCTAAATGGTTTGCAGTGATTAATTTTAAATCTAGATTAAATCAAGGTTTATCTAATAATTCTGTTGCACCAAACTTCAAACCTTTAAAAATAAGCAGGTTTACATTTT
>NW_015558646.1:715610-743049 GCF_001515605.1 Sinocyclocheilus anshuiensis
AAAAATAAGCAGGTTTACATTTTAACCCATCATTTTGATCCTGGATTTAAATTATATTTAAGATTAACATTAATCCTGTTGCACCATAACTTTAAACTCAGATTTAAATCTCGATTATGGATTAACTTTAAACTTAATAGAGGTTTAAATCAAATAAAATGCACATGCAATTAAACTATGTAACTGATCGAACAAAAACAGTGGAGATCTGACAAAAACAGGTCTCAGAGGTGTTTATTACAAATAAAAATGAAAATTAAAGCACATCGAGTTGGCAGAGTGCGAGGGTCGTGGCGGGATGCGGATCCATCACTCTTGGTGCACCTCGGTGTCGGACAAACAGAAGAAGTGAGGAATATTTAACAGCAGCAGTCACAGTGATGATGAGGCGAGGACCAGTGAAGTGATCGCGGCCGCGCCTCTCGTTTCTCATGCCCTGCAGTTTTTAACCTGCAGTTCGTGTGGCTCCTGCAGGTTAAAAGAGATCCAGCACCTGATTTTTACAAAAATGTTATTAAACCCAAGCATCATATATGACATAACAATGTGCAGTCTGAAGGGATATTATTGACATATTATTGTAAAAATGCATATTTTTCATCAGTTAATTAAAATACATTTTATTATTTGTGGTACTGTCATTCAACAAATAACTGCCCTGTGTGTCTGCTGGGCGGCGATCAAACAGGCAGGGCAGCGCTTTTCACGAGCGGAGATCGCTACTAGACGAATCATGTCATTTATTTTTATTTTTTTCTTATCTCGGTTCTTTTGTCGTAAGTTGTGTTATTACTCCATTAATTTATACTAGCCTATCCAGCGCTCCCTAAACACATGGCTCAAGTCTAAGTCAAGTCTCGAGTCATTACTGTCAAAGTCTAAAGTCGAGTCTCAAGTCTTCTTTAATTATGTTGAGTCGAGTCGCAAGTCATCAAATTTGGGACTCGAGTCCGAGTCAAGTCTCGAGTCGTGTGACTCGAGTCCACACCCCTGGTATTTAGTATTGGGAAACAGTGTGTATGTGTGTAGGGCTGCCCCCTAATAGTCAACTAACCGTTAGTCGATGAGAAGAGGCTTGGTCGACCAAAATTTTAGTCGCAGAAAAAAAAATCCACAGACAAAGTCATGCAATCCGTGACGGACAGATCGTTAGATCGCTGGTCTATGTGGTAATACAGTACATCAGGCAGGACATCCAAACGCTCACCTATCGTTCATTGACCTCAAATATGGCTTATCATCTGAAATATGTTAGTAGCAGCAACTTATCTTGGCCATTTAATCTAATGTCAACCTAGAAAAATGTGTGCTTTTCAAATGTCTGTGCAGAGTGTGGAAGCTAAACAGTAGCACTCACTGCAGGACAGATGGAGGCGCCGGTGCGGTCACCTGCTCTTGATATACTCATTTTTGCTCATGCACATAAGAGTAATACATCTTTCGAATCTGTAAAGACTCTGCGTTTATTTGTGTGCACTCACAATAGCAACAAAACATTGAGTTTTGTAAAACAATGAGCGCTTATTAGGCTATGTAGGCAATTAAAGGGTAATTTTTATGATTTAAATGGGTTATTAATAAACGTGTGATTAGTCGACTAATGCTTCAAATGAACGGATACTAGTTGACCAGAAAAATCTTTAGTCGAGGGCAGCCCTAAATGTGTGTGTTCGTGATGGTGATTTTATTTACATTGTTCCGCCATTAGACGGCGACAAGAGACTGTTTTTACGAATCAGCGGTAAAGACTTTTATATTGAAAAAGACTGAAACAGAAGTTATTTTTACTTTTAACAACAGCTTGTAAGACGCAACCAACAAATGCACTGAGCAGCGCTGTCAGCCCCCTTAACAGATGAAAGGATAGTACGACAAAGAGCCTATCACTTTCCTCAGCAGACATTCAAACTAATGTTTTATTGTGAATATGAGATTCAGCTGAAGAATGAGTGCTGTATCAGATGCAAGTAATCACACTTGTTCAGTCAATCTCTCTCATAATACTCTACTCCACATCATACACAGATTTTAATACTGTAATACAATAAACATTTAATGAAGCAGCTCAACGTTCCTTCGTTACTATTACGGTTTCGATTTTTAATTTTTTTTTTTATAATTATTATGCAGCTCCTTCCATCAACAACTGTTCATAATGACCAGAAAAAATACATGAAAATACATGTATATATAATGCTAATCAAAAGTTTGGTATCAGTAAGAATTTTTAAACATTTTTGAAAGTAGTCTCTAATACTCACCAAGGGTGGATTTATTTGATTAAAAATACTGTAAAACAGTAATATTGTAAAATATTTGAACAGTTTAAATTTGCTAAAAACTTTAATACATTAAAATAGATTTTAAATACATTTTAAGGCGTTTTAAAATGTAATTTATTCCTGTGATGGCAAATCTGAATTTTCAGCAGTGATTCCTCCAGTCTTCAGCCTCTTTGTTAATTCATTCATTCATTCATTCATTCATTTGTTCATTCATTCATGTGATTCATTTTTTTCTGGATTCTTTAAATACAAAGTTCATACGGGCAGCATTTTTTGAAATATGTCTTTATTGTCACCTTTGATCAATTGAATGTATCCTTGCTGAATAAAAGTGTTATTGTGATTTATTTTAAAAAATCTTACTGACCCCCAAGGTCAATTGAAAAGTGAACAGCGCCACCTATTGTACTGGAGTAATTCTATTTTCAGTTCAGCCCTTCTGATATTAATTTTGCTCTTTGTGTGAACAGACCATTTGCTTCACTTTTCAGTTCAACATTTAGTGTGAAAGGGCCTTCAGGTGTGGTACCCTCAATAGCACAGAGTGTGTTTAATTCCCTTTTTGGTTCCTCTTTAAGCATGTGATGATGAGAAAGTATTGAAAGCCCAGGGCTGATCCAAGAACGGCACTTTAGATATAGAACACGCCACTCTCTTAGGAGGCTGAAAGTCTTTCTTGCTGTAGGTCAGTGAGTGGGGCTGAGAGATCTGGCTCATATCTTCCTCACTCATGTATTTATGGATGACTCTTTCTTTATCCAGTGCTTTATCTAATGACGGAGGCCCCCGGTGGGTTTTAGTGAGGACATTTGAGTGTGAGGACATTCGCAGACCACACACACACCTTACAAGCTCCGAATGACTGACATCGGGGCTCCTGTTAGACCGCTTCGAGATAGCGAAATGGTAAAAAGCGTTGATCTTATTGATAGCAACTGTATATTTGTATTGTCCATATGCTCTTTTCGCTCCTCAGAGTTTGTGCTTCAGGATGTAAGACATTGTCTTGGGGGATTCCAGTTTAAATGTCATGAACATTTCCAGTGCTAACTCTCTCCCAGCCTTCGATTGCTCTCCTCAGCACAAGGACAGGACACTTGACTTGTGCTTGTGTGGACGAGGACTTTAATTACGGCCACGGCACTGAGAGCCATGACCTTCTGCTCTAGAATGCACACCACAAACCCGCACGGCATTTCTTAACATCTCTCCCAGAATTCGTACTCTGACAGTCCTTAAACCCGATCGAGTTTAGCTTACTCCACCTTTCTTTCAGTTACGAGCTTCTGCAGGTTTATTTTCATCGGCTTGATGGACATTTTTAGCCTTGCTAACTCAATGTGTTTTAGGAGGTTGTTATCCTCTTGGAGTGTCATCAGTGCTTGGAATGCTCCCAACGTCTACCTATTAAAACAAGCTACTTTTCATCATCTCATTATTAGATTTCTAAAAAGCCTAGAGCTTATTTTCAAATCCTGACGCTCACTGATCAAAGGCTGGTCCACTTAAAAAGAAAAGGAAACAAAGATAGGTGTTGGTGAGTACAAAGATTGAATGCAAAACATAGCCTTTCCTCTTTGCTTTATTAGTTCCCAAGAATCATTTTATAGCAAACTTCTTTTTTTCTTCTTCCCCATTTTGCCTTCTTAACAGAATTTCACCTCCTCATAAAAGTTATTTTCCTGCAACGTGTCCTGAAAGTGTCACAATGTCACCATCACTAGCCTTCACCCCATAACACGCAAACACAAACATTAATCTTAGAGATATGAAAGGCTTTTGAGACGGCAGTATATCATCTTGTTAGCTTTCTAATAAACTCATTGGTGGGGTCTGCTATGATGGGAAAGAATTGCATTAATAATGCTGAGAAAAATTATCAGCAAATCTCAGTGTATTACCTGTCCACGGGCCTTTTTTATTGGCACACTTGCTGTCTCGCTTACGAGAAAAACATTTTTTAATGTTTGGGATTCAAGAATGCATCCAATACCAAGACTGTGCTGTATTTTTTAAGGCTTGAAAGTACCAGCTAATGCTGCTTTTATTATTTATTCACTCGTATATCGTTTCAAACCCATTTGCATTGAATACAAAGTTTAACCTTTCTTGGGAAGTGTTATGTAGCTCTTTCCATTCAACTACAGTTCATAGTGCCCTGAAACTCCAAAAGGGACAAAAAAAACAAACATCTAGACCATGTGCATGTGCTAATAAAAAAAATGTTGCATCAATGTCATTAACACCAATACAACAATGTATATTTGCAAGGTCTGAAAGTAACAACTAATGTGTAGATATAGTAGGTGTAATATAGTCATATGGAATTACAATGCAGCATTGGCTTTTATTGTATTTATTGTATTTTTGTAAGGTCAGAAAGTGCTAGCTAATACATACTGAAATTCTAATAAAATTATACTCAAATGCTTATTGTGTGCCAAGCCGATCTGTAGTATTGGTAATAG
Organism: Sinocyclocheilus anshuiensis; assembly: GCF_001515605.1. Lineage (NCBI taxonomy): Eukaryota > Metazoa > Chordata > Actinopteri > Cypriniformes > Cyprinidae > Sinocyclocheilus > Sinocyclocheilus anshuiensis. The sequence goes on from NW_015558646.1 coordinate 720,364, forward strand.
CATCACTCACGTCAGTGAGTGAATTTTAATAGACAAATTGCCAGTTATTACCTTAGACATTCGTACGGGCCCACACACACATACACACCTGATGGGGAAAGCTTTCAGGCTTGGCCTGAGTTCATAAAAGATTAGGCTGTGTGTGAATGAAAGTTATCTTTGCTTGGTGCAGTTCAGCGGCATTAAAAGAGAGAGAGAGAGAGAGAGATGGAGAGAAATAGAAGAGCCAGCCGAGCGTTAACCGCTTCATCTACGGGTCTTTATTAGTCAAGGATGATTAACTCTGCATGTGTCTGTGTGTACACTTTTACCTAAGTGCCATAGGATTACAATGAAACCTTTCTCAGCTGTGAATAAAATGCATGTTTTGATATATTATTAACCCTTACTGTAAATGCATGAATGTTTCACCAATCATTGTTAGAGTACAACTGGGCAAAAGGCACACCTTAAGAAAAAATTTGCTTTTCACTAAACCCAAAATGTATGATTGCATTAAAAATGCATACATTTGTATTGAACATTTATGGAGCAACAGATTTTGTGTGAAAATAAATCATACAAGTGGTTTATTTTGTTTAAAAATCTTATAAATGTATGAGGTGGCAAGGGGGGCCTTTTACCCCATACACGGTGTAAAAGGCTCACCAGCATGGGGCAAAAGGCACACAATATTAATACAAATACTTCAGTTAGTATCAGTAATTAGTGTCTAATTAGTAATTAGTGTCTAAGTTAATACTTGTTCAAAACAATCACTTTAGCCAATTTTGTACTATTTTCTGCTTATTTTGATAAAAAAAAATGATTCAGTTTTGTTCAATAAATATAATGTCATTAAAATATGTTAATATAAAAAATATATTTTAAAATACAGAAACAAAATCATTTTAAAAAGTAAAGATTCTGAAAGCATTGAAGGAGATCCCATAATAATTTAATATAGATTTACAGTAGTAACATCAAATTATATTTTATTATATGATATGATTAATATCATGTTTTTAAATATGATGGTTTCATTATAAACATGGTGATGATTTATAAAATGCTTTTAGCCCCAACAGCAGGGGCACTTTTTACCCCAAATACCATCCTTTAACATATTCTTCCGTTATTGAAAAACTGTTGCTTTAATTATCTTAAACAAAACTGAAAATCATGAAAATCATTAAGAATACCTTTGTCTCAAAATATATTCAGCAATTTTACCATATCTCATTTGCTACTTAAATATACAACCTTTTAAAAAACATCAAATATTAGATCAAGTAAGCACAAAATCAACTTTGCGCTGCTGCCCGCGATCGCGTCAAGGATCAGCCAAATTTGCACGTGCGTTTTGAAAAGCGAATATTTTGGAAAGTGCTACGCCAAGTTTTTCTGCCATCTAGTGGTTTAGAGGAAAATAATATCAAAGGCGCCTTTTACCAAGTAGTCGTTGGTACTTCCCTCCGTCTCGTTTACTCGAATGTACGTCATTGATTACGTTGCATGAGTGCCCACTTTTGGCAGAACTCTTGCAATGGGCTGAATCAGAACATCCTAAGACCTTGATGACTTAAGAAACAGCTATGGAGTATTATTGTTTACATTTTTTCCCTTACAAATTTGTTTGGTGCAGCATTCTATATGTAGGTATGTTTGGGCTGTTATAAATGTAAAAAAATTGTTTTTATATATTATAGAGTTGTATGGGTTGGGGATAAATTAAACTCAATCTGCGATGACGTCACAATCGCATTATGGTTTGTGGAGTGGCCTGAAGTGTGCAGCAGACTCGCTCCCTCGGTCAAAATCGAGAGGTCGAGAGTCTGTCCATATAAACTTCCCTCGTCCACTTCACGAAGTAGAACACACTTCAGAATGGCAGTGGGGATTCCCCCAAGAGGGAGTGCTTAGGGAATTTCACCAGTGCGTGTCTAAAAGTGTAGTGGAACGCAGCCCTTAGATCTCCAAAATGGGGCATGAACTCCAAAAGTGTCCAGAACCTCCAAAATAGGGCGGGGTCTCTTCGTGCAAAGACTTTCACCATTGGCTCTGGCTTCAGCCAATTGTTATTGACTTACATTTAAAAAAATAATAAAACTTTATAAATTAATCATTGTTTCTAGTTGATCTAAAATATGCTATATAAATAAATATTCTCCGTGAGAGCAGAGCCTAAAGCTCGTGGCCAGTGGTGTTTGGACCGGAGTTTGAACTTCTGCTTAATGATGTAAACGGCAATCACCCACGAGCCGTCCCAGTGCAGCGCAGGGGAAAGATTTTACTCTATCGCTTTGTTTTAAGCACTGGGGGTGTCCCGGGGCTCGAAATTCGCAGGGTATGAGGGGGTAGTGGTGCTAGGTGTAAAAAGGTGCCAATGTCCAGTTGGGGAGTTACAGAGCGGCCCGGCTCGGCGATCTCAGATCATATAATCGTATTAACTGCTTATCTCCTGAACTGCAACTTTCTTTACCACGCTATTCAGCGCCAATCCCACCATGCAGTCAATTTCACTGGTTAAGGTTAGGGTCAGGTTTTGGGTACGTTTAGGGGTTAGCATTTTTTGTAGCATAGTGTAGTAAATCAACACTGTGATTGACACAACCAATAAAATCTTTAGAATCAGCTGTGGGGCGGAGTTTGCACTGAAGTGGATTGGGAGAAAAATTGTGCATGCGTGTCATGTGCCTGTCTGTCAATGGGAGGAAGCCACGGCCTATTTTGTAGCTCCCACCCTGTTTTGGAGTTCCCTTCCCCATTTGGAGATCTCTAGACTGCAGTTATACCCTTCTCCCTTTTACCCCGGGTGCCTTTAGCCCCGTTGTACCCTATTCGGGTCTTTAGCAACCCGGACCAATACATCCAGCATGGATCGATGGATCTCTAACTGCTGCAATAACAAAAAAACTCATGATATTTTAATAACAATTACAGGAGAATAAAATAAAGCATATTTCATTACCTTTTGAAACTTTGAAGGGCTCAATTTGAGCAGATGATTTTATTTTATTTTATTGTCATCAGCAGAGCACACTTCCACAGTACATTCAGCATCTGGCTCATATTCGCGATCTCAACCATATTCTCAAAACTATCGTTTTCAATGACTTCAAAATCAATATTTTGATCACTGTCAGCTTATTCACCACATCCACCATCAATGACAGTGACATTTATATTTCAATGTGTACAGTAATTGCTCTGCAGTAAAGCCATTCAAACCAGTTCAATTTTTGTTGGTGATATTCTTTTGTTTTATGCCTGCGGTAATTATGAATGAAACATCACGTCATCATTGTGTATCAAACAGTGCCACCTCGAGGAATAAAGATGCATTGCACGTATTGAGTCATCAGGGCCTGTATGCACAAAACATTTTATCTTACCGCTAAGAGCTCTCCTAAATAGCAGTAAAAGTTTTTAGCTAAGAGTTTTCTCTTAAAACCTATTCACAAAGCTGCTGAGACAAAATGTTACTAAGGAATAGAGAGAAGTTTTAAGCTAATAGAAAGGGCGGGGTCATTGCTATGGATGATGTCAGCATGCTTACTAACTATGCACACAGTGATTGGCTGATAGGGGAGGGGTCTCTATCAGAGATGTATTCATAGAAATATTGTAGAGCGCAATATTATGTTGCCATATTGAAATAAAGATTTAAAAATAAAAAATGTTGCCACATTCAAATAAATATTTTAAAATGCAGGCTAAGTATCACTAATTAAACAAGTATATTTTCAGCTAATTTTCCGCCTCTTACATGTGTGCTTTTCATAAACAATTAGTGGATATGCATATAAATGGCCTTTTAATTAAAAGAGTATAATAATCATGGCTGGTATTAAGACATGCAAACATAAAATAAAACCAAACTGGAATCAAGAACATCTGTTACTTCTTACCCAACTGGTTAATGAAAACAAGGATATAATCAAAGGAAAATTTGGAGTTGGGATAACCTCCAAAACCAAAAAAGATGCATGGGAAAACATGTGTGTGCAAATAAATGCATCGTGTTTCTAAAATGTTTACATTCCGAGGCAGATTTTAGCCCTGCTGAAAAAACAATAGAAACCATCACAGAATTTGTAATGATTTTTCTGCTTATAATGGGAATTGTACTGGTTTTATTGGATACTGTAATGGAGCCTGTTGATCTCTACTGGTAATTGGTCGCCTTCTATTGGTGGCTTGTTTAAACCACTAAATCCTAATGGAACATGTCCCAAAACACACTACAGGAAACCATTTTTTAATGGTTTTAATGGCTAAAAGTTGATGGTTTGTAATGTTTGTAATAGTATTTGTGGTGGAAACCATTATAATTTCTGTGATGGTTTATATAGTTTTTTTTTTTCAACAGAGAGGATAGTTTGTGATTTGGTCTTAGTGACTTAGGAATCCTCTTCACTACTCCTAACGTTTCACAGATTTAGGAGCTAGTTTTAGCGCTAAAACACTTTGTGAAATACTATTAGAGCAAAAATTGAGGAGTCCTAAATTTAGGATTGACACACCCGTTATTTTTAAGATTTTCTCCTAAATTGGCAAGTTATGAGCTACTTTTAGCCTTAAGATGTTTTGTGAATACAGGCCCTCGTTTGTAAATATAGTTGCACATGGAAAATATGCTTACACATTTACATACCTCTCGGGTCTCTAGCAACCCTATACACTTTTTACTAAAAATTAATCAGAAAACAGGCATTCTTTTATATGTTATTATTTTTTCTTGTTATATTGTTTATAATGAATAGATTGATGAATGCCTAAAAATTTGATGTCTAACTTTAAAAAATGAAGGAGGGAGAGGGTCGCTAAAGACCCGAGGTATGCATTTAAGAGTTAACCTTGTTCTAATCTGGGATGCAGACGAGGGCACAGGAGAACCTATTAATTCGGTCATATAGATGCTACTGTCATAATATCACGTCGGTGGCAAGGGCCCGTTCCTGGCATCTCTGACAGATGACTGAGCAAATGAACATTCAAGCCTGTTGCTAATGCCACATGTCGAGACAATCATACACATCTCATTGCAATATGTCAGTTGTGCCACAGGTGACCATGCTAATGTCAACATCATGTCTATCTGCGACGGTAAGACTACAATCCAAGTACATCTCTATATTCTCGGATGCCGCCGATCATATAAGGTATGAAATAATAAACGGATAGTCTGCAATTGCATTATATAACCCCACCATACACACACACACACACACACACACACACACACACACTGGATTATCAGAGAGTTTTCTTAAAGCATGAACAGCAAAGATGACTGTTATTGGAGGGAGATTACACACATTTCTCATCCGGTGTTCTGCATATAATAACAGGAGGATCAATACCACTTTGATCTTCCTCAGATGGAGCTTTGATTCAACCCCAATGCTCTCATGTTCCCTGAAAAGCAGTCGACATAAAACAAACTATTTTCTTTCATTTTTGTCAGTCTTATTATGTTGATATTCAAAGAAATGCGACTTTTGAAACCTACAGATAGTCTGCGCTTAACGGCAGAGTTTAGCGATGTAGAGTTCTAACATAAAACATCTGTTAATAACTTTTTACAACTATAGAAGTAGCCTTGGATAGATTCCTGAACTCACAAACACGATGAAGCATTTGTTTTTGGTTGATAATGGTGTTATAGGGATAGTTCACCCAAAAGTAAAAATTCCATCATCATTGACTCACCTTCATGATGTTCCAAACCTGAATGACTTTCTTTTTTTCTGTGGAACACCAAAGAGGATATGTTTCTATCCATAAATGGTGCCAGTGCCAGTGTTGTTTTAGACCCTTTTGACTTTCATTGTATGGAAAAAAACATTTCTTCTTTTTGTGTTCTGTGCAGGAAAGTTATATAGTTGAATGACATAAAGGTGAGTAAATTATGACAGAATTTGTCCATTTAAAGGAATAATTCACCCAAAAATGAAAATTTGCTGAAAGTTTACTCAGGCCATCCAAGATGTAAATGGGTGTTTCTTCATCGGAACAGATTTGGAAAAATTTAGCATTATCTCTGTGACGAGTGTGGGCGGGGCCGAGAGCCGTGGGAACGGAGCGAGGCCAGTGGAGTAATTGCTAATGAGCGACACCTGCACCACTCACCGGTCTCGAGTCTCACGGAGGAGCTCCGGAAGGATAAAAAGGAGGAGTGACGACAGTGAAAGAGGAGAGGACCAGGCCTGGACTTTATTTTGTGTTTTGTTTCTGTTTGTGCGCGACAGTCGTCCGCGAGGGGCTGTCGCGCTATTTTGTGTTTATTTTATTATTAAAGTTTTCTTTGAATGTTCGCCGGTTCCCGCCTCCTTCTTCCCGATCTACAAACGTTGTTACAATCTCACTTGCTCATCTATGGATCCTCTGCGGTGAATGAGAACGGCGGTGAGTGCCGTCAGAATGAGACTCCAAACAGCTGATAAAAAACATCACAATAATCCACAAATAATCCACTCAACTCCAGTTCATCAGTTAATCTATTGTAAAGCAAAAAAGCTGTAGCTTTTTAATAAACAAATCCATCAAGACGTTTTTAGCTGTTGCTTCTGGATAAAATGTGAGTCCTCCATCCATAATATTGCTTTCTCCAGTGGAAAATGTTAAATTTCTTCAAATATTTTCTGAAGAACAAAAAACTCATCCACATCTTTGATGGCCTGAGGGTGAGTAAATTTTCATTTTTGGGCATACATTTCCTTTACGTTTGCTGTTAATTTAGTGATTTTAGCTGTTCTGAATAGCCACAGCTGTCTCGTTTAACCTTAGACATGTTCACATTAAGAAAACCAGCCCTCTAACATATTAGAGTTCTTCGGAAACACATCAATGTCACGTTCACCTCCCGGCCCCGGGGGGGAAATGCCGCATCCCTCATTTCCTCCATTCAGTTGTACAAAACGCCCAGCTGACCTTTACATTCACACATTACTCTTAGCATTTTCCATCCACTCCAGTTCACATAGCTGTCAGTCGCTTATCAATTCAGTTGTGTGTTCTTGAAGAGAGCGTGTGTGCTGGCTGCTTGATTAGGTCTCTTCTGCCAGTACAGTCTGGAACTGGCTAATATATGATGTATGATCTGATGTATGCATTCTTTATCAGGAGGAGACAGACGGATATCTATAGCTCATCCCAATATACTCCTCCCAACAGTTGATCAAAAACCCTGTCCAAGATGGACTTCTCCCTGGCTATCCATCCTAGACCCTGAGGGCTTTGGGGAACTGGTTGACCTGAGAGATGCTTTTTTTCTCTCAGGTTTTTGCCCCTGAACAATTTTAGTAATATTATAGTTTTATGAATATTTTGATATAAGTTTTGTTTTTACATTTTCCGGTTTTCAAGGTTTTTTTTTTTTTTAGCGCTGTCAAAATTAACGTGTTAACACATGCAATTTATTTTATAATTTCTTTTTTTTTTCAGTTTAACGTATTAAAATTTTTTTAATGCAGTTACTGCAGGGGTGGAGCTAGGGTTGGCCACCCCACTCACAACTACTGCATATGTCTCTTTTTTTCTCTACAAAAATTGCACTCCAACTTCGCATCAAACAAGTGCGAAAAAGATACAGGTGACGAGGAGCTTCAATAGAACAAGAGTGAACTGCGGTGAGATGATGTTGTCAGACCATATGTCAGTAAAAACAAATTTTCTTGTCCGGTCAGCTGTTATACTGTGCTCGTAGCACATGCTTTTCAATTGCACGCACAAATACAGCAGCACACACTGTATATAATTTCATATTGAAGTGCAATAGAAACTACAAGCATGCAATGTTATAGTTATGTCGTCAGTTAAGTCATGAAATTACCACGATTAAAGCTGCCAGTAAACTGTGCATGCATGTAAGTATTTGTTATATATGTGTCACATTTAAGAACATGTCTCTGAAATGCAGTGGTTTTCAAAACTGTCCTGGAGCACCCCAGCACTATCTCCCTAATCTAACACACCCGATTCAACACATAAGCTCATTGGTAGAGACTTTAAGACCTGGGGCCTCATTTATAAAATGTTGTGCAGAAACCATCCTAAAATTGATCTTATGATCATCTCTCAAATATGCTCTCAGTAAAAATATCTCTTTCAGATGTGAAATCTATGAATCACAAATGATCTTGAACTTGCCCGCAAATGAATGGTTTCAGCTCTCTACCTTGTAAACGACTCGTAATTAATGTCATTAACATGTAAAAGATCACCAGTCATCATCCATATTATTTAATTTAGAACAGTGAGACTTACATTTTCAAAAACCTGCAGTACTCGAACAAGAAAAAGTGCGTATGTCTGCTCAGACCCTGATGTGACGCTAAGCACTTTTCCACGTCAAAGCCAGTTTTTACAAATATGAGCGTTGGCGTGGATTTAAGCGTACTCACACTCTAAGATCAAATTTGAGCGTACGCACGCTTTATAAATGAGGCCCCTGAAGTGGGTCAGAAAAGGTAAAGAATTGTGAGAAAACACGATGCGTGTCAGATAGTGTTGCTTTCGTCAACGAAAATTATGACTAAATATCGTCGTCAACGAACCTTTATCACGTGACAAAAACGAGACGAGACGCAACGTAAATGCTGGTCATGTGACGATGACTATAATTAAATGTATAATGCAATATTGTTGATGAATAAAAACGAGACTAAATGTGGTTTACAGACTAAAACTAAAATTAAAACAGGCCGCCAAAAACAACACTAGTGTCAGATCTCCGTCATGTTCAGCAGCCAAAATAATAGCCCAGCTGCTATGATGTCTGTTAATCAAAGAACAAAAGATAAAAGAGGAAATCGATAACTTTTGTAGCTTTAAGGATTCATCTACATTTAATTTAGAATTTAGTGTTTGATAACTTTATTCAATTTCTGTATATTTCCTACTTGCTGAAGGGCACAGGTGAATATGACATTTATTATAATGGGGTTATGTGAAGATTGCTTTAATTTTTTTAAAGTCTAATAAATGTTAAAACTGATAGCTCTAAATTATACTGTAATGTTGAATGGCTATAGTAAATATTAGGGGAAAAAACACTTTCCTAGAGACATCAGTAGTATTGCTATCAGCGATTCTTACCTTCAGTCATAAAAAAAGATGCCATTAAACAAATTTAAAAAATATACTGTATTTATGTTGCTTCTACATTCATTTAAAGATTAAATGTGAAAATATTGCAATATAAAATTATATTTAAATAATTTTAAATCTTTTAAAACTTTTTTTTTAACAGTTAAAAACTGTTCATGTTAGGTGATTAATCGTGATTAATTTGAGATGTTTTTAAACATTTTTAGTAGGGTTGTGCAGTCTTATTATTTGTGTTTCTTTAATATTTCTGTATAGCTTTTTTATTTCAGTATTAGTTATTTTAATACTTCAGTTTAAACATTTTATTTCAGTTAGTTTCCAAGGCAACATTTCTCATTTTAATTTGTTTAATTTTTTAATCTAATATTTATATTGAATTTTATTTCAGGTTTGTTTCAATAATCAAAAATAATTTTAAATAACTTCAGTTTTAGTTTTAGTTTTAGTTAATTTAACTCTGGTTATGTCAGGGTTCAGACAGTTTTGCACTGAGCAGTACACCAACAAAAAAATGACTGAGTGTGAATGTGTATCAGTCCAGTCTCCTTTTAAGGTTGGCTTTCTGATGGCTTGTGGAAAGAAACTGTTGCACAGTCTGGTCATGAGAGCCCAAATGCTTCGGTACCTTTTTCCAAACAGCATGAGGGTGAAGAGTGTGTTTAAAGGGGTATGTGTGGTCAGCAACTATGTTGTTGGCTTAGCAGAGACAGTGTGTGGTATAGATGCCCATGATGGAAAGAAGAGAGATCCTGATGATCTTCTCTGCTGTCTTCACTATCTGCTGCAGGGTCTTGCGATCCGAGACTATTTCCAAACCAGGCAATGATGCAGCTGCTCAGGATGCTCTCAATAGTCCCTCTATAGAATGTGATGAGGATGGGTGGTGGGAGCTGGGATTTCCTTAGCCTTTTCTGGAAATAGAGACGCTGCTGGGCTTTCTTGGTTATAGAGCTGGTGTTGAGGGACAGGGTGAGGTTCTCCGCCAGGTGAACACATAGGAATTCAGTGTTCTTGTTCTAAAAAATTGTGTTGTGTAGATATTCCCACTATGATATCTCATGGGTCCAAAAAGCTGCACGTTAAAAATCAAATACTGTATGTTGAGGGATAGGCTGTGATTTTGACACATTTTGCTTTCGATGTGAGGCAAAATAAATGACCTGTCAATGGAAACTTCATATCACCAAATCAGCATATTAGAATGATTTCTGAAGATCTCAGTAATGGCTGTTGAAAATTCAGCTTTGCCATCACAGGAAAAAAAAAAAGACATTTTATATAATATTAACAGAGAATGGTTATTCTAAATTGCAATAATTACAGTTTTTACTGTATTTGTTATCAATCAATTGCAGCCTTGGTGAGCATGTAAGAAACTTTTTCAAAAACAAACTTATCGACCCCAAAATTTATGTGCATACTGTAAAATAAGTCACTGAGTTTCCAATAGTAGAAGAACCTAAATGGTCTAGACAGCCATGGGCAGTTTATCTACATCAGCATTAATCAATCATACAGAATCTAGCAGAAAGAAAATAACAAGATTAAAGATTTAAAAAATCAAAATTAAACTTGTTACAGTGTTCCCACTGTTTACCGTTAACTTATCCATAGAATTAGAAATTGAATAAAACCCAACCAAGCTTTCATTTTAAATTCATTCTTCATATAAATCTCAATTTGGCGATAGGTCTCACTGTGACAGACTGTAGAACCAATTTTAGGAGAGACTGTTGAGTTGGGGCTTGATATCGATCTGCCTCCTGTTGATTATTGCCAACCTCTTGTAACACAACATAAAGGTATGAATGCAGACTCCTGAGGAGGGAAGGAGGGGAAAATAGTCTGATCTGAATGGACGCTGTGTAAAGGTTACAGTGCTATGTATTATTTCCCCTCCTCTCCACCTCTATCCAAGGGCAAAGAAGAGAAAGGGGTGGGTAGGAGGTGCTTTTGTAAGAGGATTCTTGGGGGCTATGTCGAGAGCAAAGATGGTTCACCCTCAAATATAATACAAAATACACCGGGGAAACATGCGAATGTGAGTTTCTGGGTGCAAGGGGATGTCAAAGAGAATGTGTGAGAGGAGAAAGGAGAGCAGGTAAAGTGTGTGTGTGTCTATGTGTGTGGGAAGCCATAAAGCACTTTGCCTGGCAGGACTATTTTGAGGTATCTTTTTAATTTCATGCACGATGGCTCTCACATTTGTTTCCCCTCTTCCACTCATTTCCTCTCCCTTCTTTTTATCCCCACTCCAAACTTGTCATTTGTTGGCCCGTTCTGTCCCTTTCTCGTCTGCATACAAATTTAGGGCATGTTAAATATATGTCCGTGTTTTTTGTGGCTTATGAATAGCATAAATGCACATAAAATGGTAAACACACAAAACCCAGATGCAATACAACAAAAAAATAATGTTGCCTTCTGGAAAGTTAGTACTTGAGAGCTTGCAAGTCGCAATCATGGTGTGAGGGTTCTTTCAAGTGATTTTAGTCGGTAAGAAATGGAAATGCTGGAGACTTTGGAATTTCTTTTTCACTTACTGACCATAGGAGTTTTTTAGTGCTTTAGCTACAAAAGAAAAGGCACAGGCCTTACATTAGGCTGGTGTTGCTTCTTTACCCGTATTTTAGACTTTTAATGCTGCCACAGAGAATAATGGAAATGGAGTTATGTTGCACAAGCCTGTCACCTCATCAGTCAGGTAAATTATAGTAGTATTTTCTGGAATATTTTATGACTAATATTAAGACTTTTTTCTCCACCTTCTTCTACATACACAACCATTCAAAATTTGGGGGGTTGATGAGTCTCGCATTCTCACCAAAAATCAAAAACACAGTAAAAACTGTAATATTTTGAAATATTATTACAATTTAAAATATAAAAACAGTAAAATAACTATTTACTGTTTTAATGTATTTGAAAATATAATTTATGCCTGTGATCTGTCATCAGCCATTACTCCAGTCTTCAGTGTCACTGGATCCTTTAGAATTCATTCTGATATGCTGATTTGGTGCTCAAAAGAGCATACTGTATATAGGGCTCAAATTGAGGGGGGATGTGGGGGAAGATAATTTACAAACTAAATAATGGTGATTGGCCAATCAGAACTCGGTACTCTAACAAGATGCGCACGAGCTGAAGCAGGTTTTCGTCATTTTCCGTGCAAAATAGTTCAAGTGCAACTTTTGAAGTTTTTTAAAAAGAAGACAACCGAAGGTATGATTTTTTCCTTGATTAGAATTCAAAGACATTCCCCTTACATATGTTATTGTGCTGTACTATGTGTGAGGGACCGAGAGACGATAGGAGAGCTGACATTATCGACTAGGCCGATGTCTTTGCAAATGATGTCTTGAGAGTCCAAAAGCATTCACTGCGCGACAAAACGATCTGAGATTTCGTGATTTAGCAGCAGTTAGAATTAGAATGCAGTTAGAATGCGCTTATAATTCAAGCAATGAGAGAAAAAATACCTATTTTTATGTTTTATATTCATTGCACAAGCATGTACTTTTCTGAATATCAGCACACGTGTGCTATTAATTTTATTTAACAGTGCAGAGCAACACTGTGTTTTATTCATTGAATGAATCTGTTTTTGAACAAATCGAGCCAGTGATTCAACGGTCCATTCAGATGGACTCACTTGTTTTGTTTCTAATTGAATCAGCCGTTTGAATGAATCATTTGATTTGAATGATTCAATAAATAATTTATTAAAACAGGGAACTGTTGCCACCTACTAGCGGTAGGTTTTTATTTATCCATGATAGTTTTAAACCAGCCAAGCTGCCAGCACAAAAACACATTCCGCAAAATATTATTTAATTATCAATACTGACCAAAATTCATCCATTTCAGGCCCCAGAATAAAAATAAAAAGCTTATAAATAATAGTTAGTTTAATAAGACAAATTTTCATTAGATAAAAATCTTTTTAAAAATGACACAAATTTTGTAATCATTGTAATCATCACCCCCTGTAGCCCTGTACACCCACACTTTTTGTGTTATGATAATATTAAATAGCAGAAGTTTATTTTATTTTGTTGCGATATGAAGACAGTTTTAAATGGCCAGAGGATAAAACTGCTTTTTTTTTTTTTTGCTGCCAGATTGTGTAGTCCCAGCAGGAGCAGGTCAAGGACTAACCCTTTGACTTGAAGTCAGCAAAACAAAATTCATTTCTACTTCCTGTAATCCGAGCGAAATGGCATGGGCTGAGAATGTCATGAGAGAACCAATCAGCTGCTCGTTAGGAATCGTTAGTGGTTGTTAGAGCTTAATTAGTACAGCACAATGTCTCTGATTAAGCCTCCTATGGTTTCTGCATTCATACAGTTCTTGTACACCTGTCCACCTAACCCATCACCAGCGTCTCTTCAGATTACCTGCCAAAACTACTTATAAAAGCCCCTCAGTATGCCTGTCAAATTTACTGCATAATCCCCAAAGAATATCTGTCAGGGTTCACTTCCAAAGCAGGCTCAACGTGACAGTCAAAATCAGTTCTTGACCTATGAAGTTTACCTTGTGCGCAAGGCTAGCAAACAAAGCAGCTGGTGTGTTATGCTGGCGTGGGGCTCTGGAAAATCAATGCTGATTAGTCGCATGAAGTTGCTTTTCGTTTTTAAAGATTATTGCTGTAAATTTGGGGATTACAGCTTTTATGCAAGCGCCGTAGACATTGGCCTACCACCCCTTTTACTGGGCCGTTAACCCGCTATGATTATAACATGAGTACACATATACAGTACTTAAATGCACTGAGCATATATTTTACAAACATTACAAGCCCTCTGCAAAACAGCTCGCTGAATCGGAACAGGCGAGCACATCAAATGGTATAAAAATTGCTGGTGATTTAATCAACAGGCTGTGTAGGAAGTTTGGAGGGGAATTAGCTGTAGTCTTGCACTTTTTTTCTGAATTATTGTGGAAAATTCTGCCTGAAAACAAACTAATGGAGTAGCTCAATCGCAGTCTGCCTGTGTACAGCAAAGCCCGAGTCATTAAATCATTAGCAAGCATTAAGAGAGCTCTCACATCATATATCACACAGACGTGGAATTACATGCTCTCTGCAATCCAAATTGAAAGCTGGGAACACTGCGGCAACTTTGACATAACATAGGCAGCGTAAATAAAACACTTCGGCGTGTATGTGTGTTGACACTTGTGAGTGCGCTCCGGTGCATGATGGTGAGACGTGATGCTTCTTTATTGACCCTGTGGTTTTTCAAGGTTCAGACCATCTCAGTGAGCTGGTACACACATTGATGTCTTATTAATATATCTACAGGTGCTTATAGATTCTCTATTAACAAGCACTATACATTTTTCACAAAGCCTTAACAAATGCAGTTATGCCTTGTCAGTGAATGGACTGTCAACAGAGGTGAAGGACAGAGTTTATGGATCCTTTGTATGGACTGTGATGACGCATTTCCTCAGTAATTACCTTTTTTCTTCTTCTTCTTCTTCTTCTTCTACATCTAAAAAAATGAATTTATATCACCAGTTATATGTGTTATGTTACCTTGGAATTGCATGACAAAAACCCACCTAGTTAATACTGCTGTAGTAGGGTTTCGACATGTTTCTCTCTTTTGAACTAAAATTCATCTTTCTCTATTTATTTACTTTGCATATTTTGAGAAGCCATTTTTGACGTGACATGTGGCCAAGTATGGTGACCCCTACTTGGAATTAGTGCTCTGCATTTAACCCATCCAAAGTGCACACACACAGCAGTGAACACACACACACACCGTGAACACACACCCGGAGCAGTGGGCAGCCATTTATGCTGCGGCGCCCGGGGAGAAGTTGGGGGTTCGGTGCCTTGCTCAAGGGCACCTCAGTCGTGGTATTGAAGGTGGGAGAGAGCGATGTACATTCACTCCCCCCACCTACAACCCTGCCGGTACGAGATTCGAACCCACAACCTTTGGGTTACAAGTCCGACTCTCTAACCATTAGGCCACAACTTCCCCAACACATTTGAACGTAGTAGTCTTTTTTTCCCCCTTTGTTGAATAGGCTTTTGAATAGTGAGTTATTGCATGTTTAAAAAAATAAATAAAAATCCCAACAAACACACAGGCTGTCACAAAAGATTGTCTTCCAGTATATATATAATATTTCATACTATACATTATAATGTTGTGTACACTATAATGTTTATGTAATCAAATTCACTTGTATTGTTTCAAACAATACTTATCAGCTAATCTGTATTGGTGTTTTATGATGACAGTAGTACATTAATAATAATATGCGATATCAGGTTCATTTCAGTGTTTGCTCTTACAGACATGTTTGCTATTTTGGTACTGTGTTGATCCTGAGGCAAAACCACTGTTCTTAGTCTAGGCCTTTCCAAAAGTAGCCATCCTGTGTGGAAGATAATGCTTTCTGAGTCAGCTGACTCCTCTGTTCCCGAGCCCTGCTGGGCTGATACATGGGGACTTCCCGAGCCAGACTCTGGGAGGTCAATCTTCTGAGGTAACCATTACCGGAGATTGTATGTGGATAATCTTTGGCTAATCTTGCCCCTGCAGCGTGTCTCCCTAAAGCTTTTCCCGCATGGAGCCGGAGCAAACCCAGCCACCCGTGCAGCAGGAGCAGCAGGAAGCAGTGTGCTTTGCCACAGACCTACAGAGAGATGCTGGTTAACCAACCGGATCAATACGGTGGGCTCCATGATCTCTCAGACCCCTGCTTGTGTTATTATTTCCGTCTCTCTCTCTCTCATTCTCACTTTGTCATATATTTAGTTTAATAGTAAATATTAGTGATGAGAGCTTTCCTAATGGACATCTGTTCCACGTTGCACTTATTAGGCATAAGAGCTCCTGTCCCCCATTAGGACTGGTCACTAAATGGTTAATAAAGAAAGGCTTTGTCTCTTGTCTAACAAGCCTCTTACCATCGCTTCAAAATGTCTAGTATTCTCTTTCATAGCTGGTCCTCTGGGTCAGCTGACGACTGGAATCGCAGACAGACGAGACGGAGAGAATGAGGAAAGGGGAGGACAGAATTACTCAGCCCTTGGAAAAGAATGAAAAAGGGTCAGATTTTAATGGCCGTGGTCTGCCCAGCTCGGAAGATCCCGTTGGTTTATTAAAGCAGAGCCTCTTACCAGTCCAAATTACCTAGAGATAGTGAGAGAGTACAGCTGGAGGTATTTTTTTATATATATTTCTTTCCCCCATCTCCATAGTTGTGGGCCTCTGGGTTGTTTTGTATCAGGAAATCTCCACGGCCGCTTTTACACTGACCACACCACTCGTCTGCCCCCTGTCACAGGAGAGAAAAATAACAAGGTACAAGGGTTACTGAGATGCAGAAGAGAAAGAGAATGCAAAGTGAACCGATGGTTAGAGCTAGAATGAGAAAAGACTAAAGTGGGTAGAGAGTGAGCAGAACAGAAAGTGGGAGAGAGAAAATGTCAAACGAGGTTGATCTAAAACGAAATTATAGGCAATTAGTGTGTCTTTTATCAATATACTTTCACTGTCGAGATGATCTCCACAAAAAGAGCATCATTATACCTCTCTCGCATTAAATTTGTATTACGGTTGAGGAGTTTAAAAGGATAGTTTGACCAAAAATGAACATTCTGGCATCATTTACTCATCTTCGTCATTCCAAACTTGTATGACTTTTTTTCTCCATTCAACGCCAGAAAAGAACTTTAGCTGAATGTCAAAGCTGCTTTCATGTTTTCTTACATACAGTGAAAGTGGATGTGGGCTGTGACGTTCGAAAAATGACTAAAAACTCCTTAAATATAGTCCATGCCCCATACTTCAAGTCTTCTGAAACTATAAAATAGTTTATTTACAGATCATCTAGTTCAGCAAATGGTCACCATTTACTTTAACTGTATGTAAAAGAACAGCCAAATTGGATTTAAATAACTCTTTTTGTGCTCCACAGAAGAAGTCATATGGTTTTCGAAAAGACATAAATAATATTAGAATTTAATTTTGGGGTGAACTGTCTCTTTAAAGTCATGACACCCACTGCATGTGATGACATCATGGCTTTCCATGTGTGTTGCTAGAGGAATGCATTTTAATTGTTCCTTCTCATTAGTCATATCACATGTATGCCACATTTTTAATCATTTAATCATGCATGAAAAGTCTTACAGTCTTGATTTGTTTGACAGAAATCTTAATCGTTAGCATTTTATTTAAAATTATATCTTGATCTTATGTTTAAGATCATTTTAAAAATCTGAATGACGATGAGTATGTGCTTGTGTGTCATGCATGTTAAGCAAAGTTTCATTGGAGCCTGGTTAAATTCTGGCTAAAGGATTATGGTTCATGGACTGCATTGCAGAGCAACACTGCCACCTAATGGCCAGCGTGATACTGAAACAAGCTGCCACCTGCTTCTATATTTATGCTTTGCATGTGTGTGCATCCGTATGTGATAAAAGGCAGAAGATGAGAAACGGTTATGGATTATGGGCTGTGCTGAAAATCCAATACATCTTTCATATGAATAGGAAACGTTAAAAGAGGGGGGAAAAGAAGAAGAATTGAGGGTTGGAAGAGCAGTGACTCAAATGAATGCACATAGCCTCTTTATTTTGTAACTCACAGAAGCTCAGTAACATGAAGGTTAGCCAAGGACTCCTATAGTGGCTATAAAGTTACTGTAGTGTGGGCTTTTACCAAACGCATGTAAAAACAACCTGTAAAAGTAATGGGCCAGCAATCACAGGAGTCAGCATCTCTGTGATATTACACTACCCTGAACTCTGTCTCATTCTTTCTCTCTCTTTCTCCACACACACACATATACACTCTTGGCTCGGAAATGAGTACATCTCACACATCATAATTCTACTCTCTCCATCTCTCTCTCTCTCTCTCTCTTGCGCACACACATGCTGCCCGCTCCAGTAAGCCAATACATCATTTCCCTAGTAGAGTCTGTCTCCTCTCCTCATCTGTTAGACGAGGGTTTATGAAGCATCAGCACAGTCCAGGCAGGAGCCCTTTACCAGAGCACAGAGTTCAAACGATGAGTCCTCTACGGGTCCTTGGCTGTATATATCTATCTCTCTTTTCACTTTACGAGTAAACTACAGCCACATTTGACACTGAATTTAATGTGGTCGCTTATAACAGCTCTAGTTTTGCGGATTTAGTCCATGTCGCATAGCTTTCAGGTTACCTGCACGTTAGAGTACTCTTAAAAGCCTACTAAATTAAGTTTTAACAGATATCCATATTTACAATGTAATGCGTCTTTCTCTTCCAAGAAGTCGGAAGTTGCATTTGAAGAAGATCTTACATTTAAACTGTTAATAAAGTACATATTTTTGTATGAATACTCGGTTTATGGACATACTATATCACTGTATCTAACAGGAAGTTGAGCTGGATAATATTGAACGGCCTATATATACAGTACCATTCAAAAGTTTGGAAGAAATTAATACTTTAATTCAGCAAGGATGCATGAAATTGATCAAAAGTGACAGTAAAGACATTTCTAATGTTATAATAGAATAACATATTTATTATTTATTAATAATTCAATATAAATAAATATAATTTCAAATAAATGCTGTTCATCACACAATTCTGAAAATGTGTAATGGTATCCCCAAAAATATTTATTGTAATATGATAATAATGAGATATTGGAATGACTGCTACAGATTCAGCTTTGCCACCACGAGAATACATTACAGTTTAAAATATACCAAAATAAAACTCAGTTATTTTAAATTGTAATAATTGTTCACAATATTACACAATATTTTTACTGTACTTCTGATCAAATAAATGCAACCCTTGATATATATATACATATATATATATATACAGTGGGTACGGAAAGTATTCAGACCCCCTTAAATTTTTCACTCTTTGGTTTCATTGCGTACAGCCCCACTCTGGCATTCATGAGTATGCATATTTCAAAGTAAAAATCAATTAGTGGCCTCCTTTGCCTTTTGCAATTTTGCTGCTGCATTTTACAAGTTCCAAACTTGTAAGCAAGTGTCTTCCTGTAAGCCCCCTCTCATTCCCCATGAGCTCTCCCCGATTACGCTGATCTCTCGGAGACAAATCGCTGACTCCGGGCTTGGGTTTCCTGCCCCTTCCTGGAACTCTCCTTTCATCTCTCTTTCCCCCTTTTTCATCTATTTTTGGGGCTTAAATGATATTGAAAGGCAGTGTTCCAGTCCTCTGTTCAGCCAAGATAAGATTATTGATGTGGGCGTATCTAGCTGAGCCAATGCAACCCAAAAAAAAAAACTCAGAGAGCGGACGTGTTTTCCGATTACCTCCATGTTTCATTCCACTAGCTTATATAATAATCACGGGTATTGAGAATAGGCTAAATGTTTCAGTCACAGTTGTACAGACGAGTCCCCAAGCTGTCTTTTGTTAGCGGTTCGGACGGGCTTCATAAAAAAAGAGGGAATTTGTTAATTAACCTTTCGGGCAAGTGTGTTGTGCATCTGATTAAAAAGAAAACGTCCGGCTTTTGAAGCTGAATCATCACTCTAATCTTCCTCTTCATTTCTTCATTGTCATTTCTGACTTGCTGCATTTCACCCTTTATGAGAGAGAGAGAGCAAATTACGAATCACTGTCTACACAGTGCTCTCTCACCCTCCATTCGCTCCTCTTTACTGTTTATCAATGCACCACTCCACTGTGGAAGGCATCCCTGTAACTATAGTAACCTCTTAGCAGGTTGCTGTAGTGATATAGTATATTCCTGAGTAGGAAACAGAGAAAGAATGAACCACCAGAAGCTTTCCTCTTCTGTGCTTTTACTCCCTCTTTGAGACGAAACTGTTCGATTGACCATCAAAATTATCAATTGATCTGTGGATTTCAGATTTTACTTCAATTAAACTCAGTTTGGTTTGATTTAACCCAATATCCGACAGTCCTGTGATATCTCTGGGAACGCCAACCACAGGCTGATAGAAAATAAGATAAATCTGACGATGCAAGAGAGAACTCAATTCGGTCCGGTTTTCTGAGCGCACACACTGAAGCATACACACACAGAAAGCGCGTCTCACAGCGCGCGAGTACTCTTTCGCGTCGCATGAACGGAGAATTACACACAAAATGATGTCGAATTGTCCGTTTTGACGAGTATTCATGTAAACACAGTTGATTACGTCTTAAGTGAACGTAAACAGTAGGGAGAACGTGTATCAGTACATTGCATCCATTGCAGCTGTGCATTCGGTTTTAAAGGGATAGCAGCCTAATTTAGTTGCTATTGTCCGAGTCATTGATGTTAATAAAGCAACAGAAAGATGGAAAATCACTCACTGCTCTTGACTGGAAAACTTTAGTAGCCCTAAAGATTAATCTAAATTTATTTATAGAAATAAATATGTCTGCTTGAAAGAATGTGGTTTTATTTAATTTTAATATAAAGGCATGTTGTGTGTCACCGCAGTTAAATCGGTGTCTATCATGATAAAACCTTAATATCAAACCTATATAATGAGTTTGGAAATTTTAGAGAAATGCTTAATAAATGCACTGTAACTAAACCCATTAGATTTTAGCCGAAAAACTGTAGATTTAGTCGACTAAAATCTTATGACATTTAGTCGACTAAAACTAGACTAAAACTAAAAACAATTCAGATGACTAAAACTAAATGGCATTTTAATCAAAAGACTATGACTAAAACTAAATCAAAATTTGCTGTTAAAATTAACACTGGGTAACATAAGCAATTGACTCTGCTCTCGCCAGAAGTCGAGATACCTTATTTCCGGTTTGCTCTCACAACCTGCAAAATGTCAGTGTTTACTAGATGTCTTCAAGATCTGCCTAAAATAAGCATCAGCAATGTACACTGCATCATTGATGCCTGGTCCCCTGCTCCAACAAGTAAGCAGAACAAGGGATGCAAACTCTACATATCGCGTTGTATCCACAACTACTAGGGTAAGTAGTTTAATCTAATGTGGTGTGCACATTACAGTAGGGCCCTGTGATTTCTGCAATGCGGAATCCAGTCATAAAAATGGAATTTACTGAATAACACGGAATGTCATGGAATTTGTCAAACTTTGAATGAATTGATCAAAAGTAGTTCATTACACTTAAATCAAATCACAACATGGACTAGTATCTGTAAATATTAAGCTGTAAAAAAGACTTTTTAAATATGAATTCTATTAAATATTGTAGAAACTTAATTTTCTGTAAAGTTGCTTTGCAACGATTTGTATCATAAAAAGCGCTATACAAATAAACGTGAATTGAATTGAATTGAATTCTACATGTTCAGCATGTATTTTGTGTGAATGAATGGCGCAGATGCGCTGTTTCGTTTACTACACACATACTGAAGCGCGTGTGATGCTCACATTGATTTCTGCATCTGCCGTCTCAGTAAATACATGAACAACACCTCTAGAACTGTTCTGAGAGTCACTTCATTTATTGTTTCATCTGAGTAAAACTAGCATCATATCATATACACACAGAAATATAAAGGTATTCCCAGCAACCCGTCAAAATAAAAGTTTGGTTTAAATTGATGACATTGTGCCAGAAATATATTACTATTGTTCAGTAGAATGTACATACTACTACTACTACTACTTTTATGCCTTTTATGCCTACTTTTATGTCTTCATTTGATAACCAGAAAAATCTAAATACACAACACAGAATTTCTTAGGGGGTAAAAAATAATTAGACTATTTTAAGAATAATTTGAATTAATTAAGTTCAAATAATTAGACATGCTAAGACACAGAATTTGGTAACAATAAAACAAATGGTGAGAAAAAAAATTCATAGGGCCCTAAACATGTAATTTTTGATAAACTTTTAATAAATTCATGTGAAAATGTTTTAGTATTTTAATTAATTCTACATGCTTTTTGATTCATAACATTTAATTTAACCATTAAAAAGGAGTCCAGAAAAAAAAAAATGGAATCCAGAAAAAAATAGAACGAAAAAAAAAAAACTAAATTTGGAAAACAATAAAACAGAATATGGGAAAAAATAAAACAGATTTCATATGGCACTATCACTGATAACCAGTTGCCAGGGGTCAGTGAGAGCTATATATGAATGAACAGTTCCAGTGTGCATTGCCATGGTAACCCACTTAGCTGCCCAGTTCATTGTGAAAATATTCCAAGAAATGAGATTCTACTTACGAGTCTATTTCCCCGTCTGAATGAGTCAATTCTCGCAAATGTGTCTGGAGTGAAAGTAACTTTGTTTATACCTCTTTGTAAATGAAAAATACCAATTTCCAGCAAATTGGAATTGAGTTTAATTCAAGGATGCACGGAATAGCACAAGCGTAAAAGAAAAAATACCAATTTCCAGCGAATTGGAATTGAGTTTAATTCAAGGATGCGCAGAACAGCACAAGCTCAACATTATATAAAAAAAAACAACCTTTTGTCAGGTAAAATCATTTCTGAGCTGTACTTATAAATGGTACAATGGCAGTCTGTGATGTGCAGATGATGTCTGTGGGAAAATTGCTCCGTTATCTGTGGTTTTGCTTGGCAGATGCGGGGGGTGGGTGGGGGATGGGGGA
>NW_015558646.1:744082-752082 GCF_001515605.1 Sinocyclocheilus anshuiensis
ACAAACTTGCTAGAAGCAAGCAGGATGGCAAACACCAGGAACTGGACACGTTTCATTTTGTACAGCCCCACTCTGGCATTCATGAGTATGCATATTTCAAAGTAAAAATCAATTAGTGGCCTCCTTTGCCCTTTGAAATTGTTCTGCTCCATTTTACAAGTTCCAAACTTGTAAGCAAGCGTCTTCCTCTCATTCCCCATGAGCTCTCCCCGATTACGCTGATCTCTCGGAGACAAATCGCTGACTCTGGGCTTGGGTTTCCTGCCCCTTCCTGGAACTCTCTTTTCATCTTTCTTTCCCCCGTTTTCATCTATTTTTGGGGCTTAAATGATATTGAAAGGCAGTGTTCCAGTCCTCTGTTCACCCAAGATAAGATTATTGATGTGGGCGCATCTAGCTGAGCCATTGCAACCCAAAAAAAAAACTCATAGAGGCACTGAAACTCATAGAGAGCGGACGTGTTCCAATTACCTCAATGCTTCATTCCACTAGCTTATATAACAATCACGCGCATTGAGAATAGGGTAAATGTTTCACAGTCACAGCGATCCGAATAGACAAGTCCGCAAGCTATCTTTTGTTAGCCGTTTGGATGGGCTTCATAAAAAAAAGAGTGAAATTTGTTAATTAACCTTTTAGATAAATGCATTCATTGTGCATCTGATTAAAAGAAAGTGTCCGGCTTTTGAAGCTGGGTCATCGCTCTAATCTTCCTCTTCATTTCCTCATTGTCATTTCTGACTTGCTGCCTTTCACCCTTTATGAGAGAGAGTGCAAATTACGAATCACTGTCAACACAGTGCTCTCTCACCCTCTATTTTCTCCTCTTTACTGTTTATCAATGCACCACTACTGTGGAACGCCACACTGTAACTATAGTAACATCTAAGCAGGTTGCCGTAGTGATATAGTGTATTCCTGAGTAGGGAACAGAGAAAGAATGAACCACCAGAAGCTTCCCTCTTCTTTGCTTTTACTCATGATGAAACTGTTCATTAAAACTTAAAATTGTTCAATCATCGATTGATCTGTGGTTTTCAGGTTTTACTTCAATTAAACATAGTCTGGTTTCATTTTTACCCAATATCCGACAGTCCTGTGATATCTCAGGGAACGCCAACCCAGACTAATAGAAAATATGGAAACGCAAGCAATGGAAGTGCACATTACCGATAACCAGTTGTCAGGGGTCAGCAAGAGCTATATATGAATGAACAGTTCCAGTGTGCATCGCCATGGTAACCCACCTAGCTGCCCAGTTCATTCTGAAAATATTACAAGAAATTAGATTCTACTTACGAGTCTATTTCCCCGTCTGAATTATTCAATTTTCGCAAATGTGTCTGGAGTGAAAATAACTTTGTTTATGCCTCTTTGTAAAAGAAAAAATACCAATTTCCAGCGAATTGGAATTGAGTTTAATTCAAGGATGCGCAGAACAGCACAAGCTCAACATTATATAAAAAAAAACAACCTTTTGTCAGGTAAAATCATTTATGAGCTGTACTTATAAATGGCACAATGGCACATACTGTATGTCTGTGATGTGCGGATGATGTCTGTGGGAAAATTGCTATGTTATCTGTGGTTTTGCTTGGCGGATGTGGGTGGGGGGACTGCAGCAAATTGAAATGCGCTGTGCTAAGGGGCTGCTTTTCTCTGGATGAGTCCAATCGCTCATGGTTTATCAGGAGTCAACCTCTGGGCACATTAGCACCAGACTGGAGGTGGAGACGGAGCATCCACAGAGCATGAATCTAATTCTCTGTGTGCGCTCTCACATCCTCCCTTCATATTCATGTGTGGGTTATGAGTTGCAATTATGAACTCTTTGAAATCATGGAGTATTTTATGAGATAGCATGAAGTTATCGCTCTTTGTCTTTTCTGGTTTATCGCTCTCTCGCTCTCTCCTTCCTGTTCGTGGCACGCAGACGTCTTTGCTTTGGAAATCTCTCTCATATTTTTTCATTTAAAGCCGGTTAGAACTGCAGTCTTGTGTGTGTGTGTGTGTGTGTGTGTGTGTGTGTGTGTGTGTGTGTGTGTGTGTGTTTAGTGACTGATAGACGGTTTGTCCCTGATTCCCCCTTAAGTGCAAAGGGGAAAAAGCAAAAGAAAAGAGAGGAAAGGAGAGGAGAGGATTGAAAGCTTTGAAGCAGACCCAAAGGCAGTTTTGGTTTTGTTGGCACACTTTAGGAATAAAACAAACAGAAACATCTGTAAACTCTTTTTTTGTCTCGCTCTTCCAACAAATCTCTAGCTTGTTCTCTGGCAGCCTCTGTCGCACATTTGCTTTTATTGTAACAAGTCTGTCAGTGTGATTTTTTTTTACCTTATAGGCTAACACTGCTATTCACTTACTGCAATTTATGTGGTTAATTTTCAATGCTAATGCTGTAGTTTAGAGTTTAAACCCTGGCGGTCGATAGGGAAGAAAGAAACGCCACTTTGATACTGAATCGGGAAATGTTTCAGGAGGGATTTTAGAGGTGCTTTGTGGGATGCCGAGGAAACGACAGTGGGATTCCTTTCCACCTGAGACAGTAAGATGGTTAGCAGATATCAGTGTAGCCAAAAGACAAATGCTTTTCTCTCACTCCTCCCACGACTTTCTTCTTCGTCTTGTTCTCCTCCCCTCGTCGCTTCCCTCGAGGTCCGCAATTAACACTCTCCGTTCCCTTCCAGAGAATGGAGGGAGTGTGGGACGGGCTGGAGCATGGAAGGTGGAGGTGGCTATAACGCAATTTAGTCTGATTTAACCTTTTTCAGTCATCAGAGCTGTCAGCGTTCAGTAATGATGCTCTCATTGATATAGGAGTCAACAGCTCTTCAGGAAGCTCACTCCCCACTGCGCTCCGCTCCACACATATTAACACTCTGCTAACCATGGAGAGAGAGAAAGAGAGAGAGAGCAGGTGTATCAGTGGTCGTTTCTTACACCCATTGTTGGGTATTTATCCATGTAATTGTATGTATGGTGCAAAAACATGCTTGAATTAAGAAAAACGTTTTGCCAGTCAAACGAGACCAACACACTGTCACTAGTGTTCAAAGGTTTGGAGTCTTATGCTCACCAAGGATACATTTATTTTTATCAAAAAAATAAATAAAAAATTACATAATGAGTTATTGTAATATTAAACTTATTTTTTTATTTTTCCTGGTGATGGCAAAGTTGAATTTGCAACCCTTACTTCAGTCTTCAGTGTCACATGATCCTTCAGAAATAATTTTAATATGATGATTTGGTGCTTAAGAAACATTTGTATTATTATCAGTATTGAAAACAATTGTGTTACTTAATAGTTTTGTGATTTCCAACATTCTTTTTTATTAAAAAGAAAAAAGAAAAAAATTAAATGCCTTGACTATCACTTTTTAAACAGTCTTTGCTGAATAAATTATTAATTATAATTATAATAAACTATAAACTATATTTAATTATTATTATTATTATTATTATTATTATTATTATTATTCAATATAGCACAACTGTGCAAATAATTTTCACATTTTTTCCTCTATAGAGATTTCAAAGAAATTATTTGCTAAAGAGTTCTTAGCAGAGTTTTAAGCAAAATGATTTATATGAAAATAAAACAAAGGTACAAGACTGAATACTTACATTTTTAATGAGTGAATGAACCTCTCATCCCATGAGTCATTGCAAAATGTGAATTTAATATTAAAAAGTGCAAAATAAAACTATTCAATTTCAGTCATTTATTTTGTGTATAAAATCAATATATTTCAAGTATGTTGCAAAATGTTCATATATTTAAAAAGTAGTTGGAGAGTTTAGTTTAGACAAAGTTATGCAATGTGCAATGCTTCATGGGTAGTGAATTTCTTAAAAGATAATTTAACTATCAAATGCGATTTAAAATAATAATAGTAAAGGTTAAACATTCAGTAAAAAATATTGACATGGCTTCTAAAGTAATCATATCATAACAGTCTGATGACTGTACTTAATGTTTTGTACACTGTTAAACATCTTTTCTTTTGTAAGGAAAATTGTTTTTTGGACATTTTATAACTTTTACTGGATAGAAAGGCAAAGATACTAATTAAGTGTAGGACATTTTGCCGAGCATGGCTGCATATAAATATGTACATGACAAATCCCACGCTCTAAACAGAGACATGAGTCATTTCTAAGAACTGTTATTAGACCAGACACTGATTCTTAATTCCCCTCAAGTGCAACCTATCCTCTATCTTCCCTGTTTTCATCGCCATTGTGTTTTTTTTAATGTTCCTGGAAGTGCGCAGTCCAGTCACCAAGAGAGTGAATGTGGCTTAATGAAAGACTCCCATGGCTAAACACACAGTGGTGTCTTTGATCTGCAGAAATCAGGCTAAATGCCACGTGCGCCTCTCTGATTAGGCCATAATGAAATGAATTAGCCAGAGACTGCATGAGCTGCTCTCTACGGGTGAGCTTGCGGCGCAGACTCAACAATAGAGAGGACAGGATGAGCAATTACCACAAGAGGACTACAAGCGTAGCTGCAGTGTAGAATTTACGCAGTAGTACACGTGCACACACACATCACTCACTGTGACTCATGCCACGAGATGAGACTCTAAAAATACACGTTTTCCTGGACACTCACACATTAGTGAACGGACAATACACCCATGCAGTGCGAGCTTAGAAACATGCTCCCAAAAGCCCTCTCAGCCACTCAGCATCACACATTAAAATGTCAAAGATAATTGTGTCAGGTTGCAAATGACATGTGCATTACAGAGTAGCGTCGATCGGCCCTTGTGTACATTAACTGCTTGTTGCAAATGACACAGGAATGCAGCACGGTCATGCTGGAAGACATTACTGAATGTATATATTTAATATTGAGTCTGAAATATGAGACCAGTAAATAAAGAAGCTGTAGTACAAGGGATGTAAATCTAAAGCCGGAACTAAAAAAAAATAAAGGATCTTTTAACATCCATAGAACCTTCCTATAGCTCAAATTATGCTTTGCAGTTGAAAAAGATTCCTCCAATTATTACAATGTTCTTTACCATAAGAAAATAGTACTTTTAGGAAATGTTGACTTAGAGGTTCTTGGGTGAACTAAAAATTGATCTTCTATGGGATTGCTGAAAACCTCCTTTTAGAACCTTTTTACCCTGAGGAGGTTAAAGATGTGTACTTATTTTTTATCTTATCTGAATAAATCATGAGCAAGTTTGGTGAGAAAACTAAACTCATATGTCAATGTTCTTCTCCTATTATTTCAGCCTTAGCCACATACCATAACTAAAGTTACATTTATAATTCATTATGAATTTTGACCTTTTTGCTGACCTATTTCTGGGCAAAACAACAGTTGGCGGTTCAAGTAGCTGGCATCCCATCTGATGTATAATTTAACTAAATGAATATCACATGCAGAACGATGGTGTTTGGAATATCATTACATCAAATAACTTACAAATTTTGCTAGTTGCCAGTGACAAATTAAACCAAAGCGGATTAACAGTAACATGTCTCATAGCAATGCACAGGACTAGTGTTTTGTTCCTGAATAAATCAGGGTTTCGAACAAATTGTGTGAGTGAATAATTCAGTGACTCACTCATGAAGACCACCACATGTTTAGTTGATGAAGTGTTTTTGAATGAATCTGTTGAATTAATGAATCGTGACTCATTCTTACAGACAGTCGCTTATCGCCACCTACTGGGTGAAGTATGAAACCTTTAGAAAGAATCACTGAAAAATCTTTTCTAGTAAAATGTTGATAATTGCAACTCAATAGTTAGTTTAGAAAAGTAATACTGTCAGAATAGTGATTTAAATGCAAGGAGGAGACTCTGGCTTTTGAAATAAGATGCAAATATGCAAATTCATGGCTTTTGAAAAGGCATATTCATGTCCATTTCAATGAATGCACTTTCCTCTCTGCTCTGGTAAAATAAAGGCAAATTTAACATCTATGAAATGAAGGCAGTTATTAATTCAACAATGTGAGTTTTAATTTAAGACCTGAATGCCCTTGAACTCATCTCTTCATTGTTCAGTAGACTCATGATTTTGAGATTTATTTGCAAATTTAAAGCTTAAATAGAAAAATCCTTCATTATCCCTATGTTTTGGATTTGATTTAACATCACTGTAGCCCTCATAATAATTAGCATGTGTTAGCATGGTAACAAAGTCTTCACATTAAAGAACTGTCAGATGACTGGCACTCAGCATAATTGCTAAGTGGAGCTCCCCAAACAGCAAGCCATTTCACAGCTATTTAAAGCTTAGCACAGCCATGGGACAGATGTTTGTGTGTTTATGTACATGGTGAGCACATTATGCATCTTGCTATTTGAAAATTCCAAATCTTGGAATTTAATAATGGAACAGTGGAATATCGGTATTAATATTACCATATTCATAGTTTTATTATGTCATAGCTGTGTCTGTGCAGTCTCAACAAAAATATTCAGCAGCACAACTGTTTTCAACATTGATAACAGTAAGATGTTCTAGAGCATCAAATCAGCATATTAGAATGATTTCTGAAGGATCATGTGACACTGTAGACTGGAGTAATGGCGGCCGAAAATTCAGTTTTGTCATCATAGGAATAAATTGCATTTTGAATTGTATTAAAACAGAAATACCTTTTTTTTTTAATTGGAATAATATTGTGTACATATGTAGGTATCTTCCTCAGTCTTACCCAATAGTTATATTCATTTAAGCATAAACTTCACTTCAAAATTCGCTTAGATGTATGTTTAAAGAAACAACACCAAAAAACCCAAACAGTCTCGATCCAGTCTCAAAAATTCAAAGCTGGTCTTTTCAACAGAACTGAGACGTTGACATACACAAATTCACTATGCTTTAGCCCTGCACTGGAGTGGCTCTTCTAAGTCATTTGCTTGACTGGTCTGTGAGAGAGACCCTGAATGTGAGCTGCATATCAACCAGTAAGAGTTACTCAAACACACCCACTCATACACACTACTCCCTCACACTGATATAAATCCACATACATCAAACGCCACTCATACACACAACATACACCACACGCTCACAAGTGCATCTGTATAATGCGGTTTTCAACTTGTGGATGCAACTTTGACACCTGCACTTTTGATGAGGTCACAGAGGGAGAATTCAAAGCTGATCCACAAGCGCAGGAGACAATCCCTGATCTCAGGCGGACTGTCAATACCGAGCGACGAGCCGCATACCTGCTTTTGAACTTCACTCTTACTTTAAATTCCCCCTGCCTCGCAAACACCGCTGCCTTTCTGTACCTCCCATTGGAGGAGTCCCTTTATTCGCCCATGACTATGTTTGGTTGTGTTCTGCTATACAAGGACATCTTGTTTACTTTACCTTCCTCTGTAATACCAGTCACATGTGATGAAGTGACTACTGAAACACTATGTGTTACACATTATACACATTAACACATTATTATGCTTTCTTTTAATTTAATTTTAATCATGGAATGGCACTTTATACTATGTATAAAAATATCACAAGATCAGATCTGAATTAATTGCCCTAAAATATCACATCTGTCTCTGTGACATCCCTAAGCTCTGTAAAGGAAAAAAAAAAAAGAAGGTTCTTTGTTTAGCCAGTCAGAGATGCTTTCTGCCTGTCAATCATTCTGAACTTTCAAAGGGCGGCCCATATATGGAAAGCAAGAAACTGTTGAAGCAGATCATTCAAGTCATCACATTCAGCTGAATTCATAAGCAGTTGTCAGTTGTTAGTGTGTCATGCAAGAATGCTATTTTGCTTCTTTTGCTTTTGACAAGTTTGACAACACTGACATGATGTGCTGCTGCTCTCCTGATCCATCTCTGATTACAGCGATGCTTTTGTAAGGTGGGGCTTTAGAAATTCACTGGTTTAAGGTATTGTCATGGGCTTTGAGCATATGAAAACCCTTCGTGTACCACAACTTTTGGCCACATGATATGATATCACGCTACAGGGAACCACCCCCCCCCCCCCCCCCCCCACAA
>NW_015558646.1:753091-794917 GCF_001515605.1 Sinocyclocheilus anshuiensis
CCCACATCAACAAAAAAACATGCCATCTAATCCACTTTCCCACAACACCATATTCTATACTATAATATACTATACTATATGTACTATTTACCACAAGATAAATCTGTAATGTGTGTATCGTCTTGTTGGTCAAACAGTCTTTGACTATGAAAATTCAAAGATCAAAGTTCAATTATTTTGCAGAATTTATTTGCATTTTTACTTTCTTGTGCATGTGTATGTATATGAATGAATCGAAGGAAATGGGGCACAAAGTGTAGCGTGACCTCAACTTAAAGGAATAGTTCACCCAAAAATTTGATTGGTCACTGTTTAATCATTTTCATGCCATTCCAAACATTTTGGACAAACATAATTTATTTTGTGAAATGCAAGAGAAATTTTTTTCGTGTTCCCATTTGCTCAAATAGCAAAAAAATTAAATAAATAAAAAATAAATAATCCACGATATTGTTTTTATGCCTTTCAACAAGAGGAAAAACAGAGAGAGATTGACAATGGCACTTAGAAGAGAGAACAATGTCAAGTTTACCGTCACTCACACAGCTGTTGTATTAAAAACACCCTCACAGCAGCATTTACTTTTTTTTTTTTTTTTTTTTTTTTTTTTTTTTTTTTTTTTTGTCATTTGATGCAAAGGTAATATAATACAAAGTATATTGTTATAAATGTATATACATTTTTAAAAAATTGAAAATATAATAAACAGGATTTATGATGCTGATGACTGCTGAAATTAGTCACCACAGTCTGTGAAAAGGGTCCATTTTTCTTTGTGGTCAGCAGAAGAAAGAAAGTCAAACAGCTTTGGAAATCATGAATAGATGATTTTAGATTTTTTTTATTTTTTTTTATTTTGGGTGAACTATTCCTTTAAATCTGGTGCAGTCGCATTTACCATTACAATTTTTACATGTTTTAGGTGAAATCCAATCATTCCAAAATGGTTTCGCTAGAGGTTCATGAGAGGGTGAAAAGTTCTCCACACAGATTTCACTCATGTTCAAGTCAGACATGCAAATTTGCAGAGCTGACCAACAGAGAGCTGCTTGGTTTAGAAGTGACTTAATAGTGTGAGCTGTGCTTCATACACCACATATTAACAAAGAACCTTGATTCCCTGCAATATATTTAGCCTATATTTCTCTGATATGCCTACACCTCTACTCTAAACTTGTTTAATTGCTTAATCTAAAGTTAAACATTTGATTTAGCGAATTAGTAGTCATCCCCACATATCTCATTTAATTCAGAGTTAGAAACAGATTCCTGAGAAGCATTTCAAATAAGATGGATTTTTGAAAACTTCTCATTAAGTATGCATCAAGTCAAGCAGCCATGTTAAACATAAAAAAACAACTTCTTAAAGACTGTTATTACCTCTCCATTTAAATAAAACACTACAAAACAGAGGCTGAGGACAAAAGCGAGATTAGTAAAGACATAAACATGTCTTTGAATACAGCCGTTGGATATTGTATTGGGATTAGCCCATTTAGTATGTGATCCTTAACTTCATTATCCGTATAACTAGTTATAGAACAAGTGATAATGATGTCCCTTCATCTGATGTGTGCTGAGAAGGTAAATAGTCCTTTTATTCCAGCAGAAAAGAGTAATTTCAGCATTGTGATGTGCACAGACAGCATCTTATATGCTATTTCTGTGTTTCACATAGACTGAGGGGCTGATCCACTGATATTGATGCTATCTTCCTTGTCACTGTCACCCCATCATCATCATCCTCATCACTGTCACAAATAATCTAGTGCATTTTTTCCTCTCGCTCTCTCACTTTCTCTGTCATTAGACTTCCAAAACACAAACAGCTCAGATGGGATTGAGGGCAGAAGGGGACTGGGTCCGGGTCTTTCATGCTGTCTGACAAAGCAAACAATCACACCTCGTCTGCGGCTGTCCACTGTGTGTTTGACTGAGATACGGTTCATTTTCGTGGGATGGGAAGCGAGAGAGAGCCGGGGGAAAGAAGAAAACAGGAGAGTAGGGAGCGAGTGAGTGAGTATCCTGCTTCAGGCTTCTGTTCAAATAAAAGCATAAAAGCTGATTTGGTCAGAGGGCACACTGTCTGTCTAACACATCATTCACTCATGTGCTTAGACCACACGCTTGTTACATTTAAAACAATGGTGCACATGCACAAGGCTCCTCTTTCTCTCTTTCTCTGCTTTATGCTGTTTCCTGTTTAGAGAATCAATGTAATTCACTTTCCTTTCTACTGCCATTTTAGCGCATCAAAAACAGCTCTGAAGCTAAAAGGCATTTTGCCGCTGTATGCTTTTGGAAAAGGGAGATCAATGTGAACAGCAGCCATTAGAGACAGTGTTTCACTGTACACATGTATTTATACAACTCGTTGCTGGGCTGTAATCGAATGGAGATCGGTTCAGGTATCAGGAGTAAATTTTTTTATCTTGACTCGCCGTCTTTAGTTACCAGGTACTGTATCTGTTCTGCATTTACTGTTCTAAGAAAAAAAAAAGAAAGATAAGGATAAAGAGGATGTAACGACTGTGCTTTGCTCCTGGATATCTTTGGTTTTTAAGGCTGAAATAAAATTAACAATATAAAGTTATAACTTTAAAATAATGTAGACTCAAATGTTTATTCAGTATGTTTGTTCTGGTGTGAGTAGCCAAGCCCCTGTTTACACCTGGTATTAGATGTACTTTTATTTAAATAAACAAATATTATGCATTGTTGTATTAGATATATGACATGTATATTAATATTATACAATATTTTATTTTTATAACAAAATATGTATACATGTATAAATGATGTACAAATTAGGTATTAAGTAAATATTAAGTATTTCAAAATTATTTAATTTTATTTTATTTTATCCCCACAGGTAACTGGCAAAGTTTTAGAAGCTGCTGAGAGGGTGGTCCTCAGTGTTTTTATTTTATTTTATTCTATTTTATTTATGTTGTTTTATCTTCTTTTATTTAATCAGTTTTCAATTTTCATTTTCGTTTTAGTTAAAGTTTTAGTACTTTTGTTGTTAGTTTTTGTTAGTTTTAGTAGTTTTTCTTTATATAAATTTGTTTGTTTCTATGTGTCTATAATCTATAAATATGTCTTTTTAAAATATTTGTTTTATATCAGCTTACATCAAGTGAAACTAAATTAAAATGAAAATGTTGCCTTGGGTTTTATATTTTAGTTCTTGCAATTAGCTTTTACTTTATTTCATGGTTTTAGTTTCGGTTTCAGATTTAGTTAACTATAAACACCCTGGTGGTCCTTCACTGTTGTCCTGTAAGCATCAGAACACAGTAGTGTTTACATTACAAATGCAATGTGGTCATCTTTTAAAATACCTCTGAATGCGGTTTGAGTGATTGAATCAGAAAACATTTTGGACCCTCTGCATTTAGCACTGACCACTTGCTACCAGATCACTCATAATGGATTTTAATACTAACTGAAAATACCAACTGTCTAATGCTGTTACAAATAAAGCACTGAAATCCCCCACAGGCACCTGAAGCATTGCGAGTGCTGAGACAGGAAGGCAGGATGGAGCGATTGAAAGAATGAGGAGGACTTTATGCTGCAATGGTGTTTTCCAATATTATGATGACTTGCAGATATGAAATCCATTTTCCGATGAACTGGAAAGCAATTCTTTACCGTCGCCTGATTTTTATCAGAAGCAAACGCTGCTTGAGGGTTTTCTTAAGGTTGTGTGGACATTGTGAGAGATGAGACTGCAGGGTCGATACGGCGCCACCGTCCTGTCGCCAACATCCCACGGCCCCATGTGTGTGTTATCAGAGATGCATTAATTCTTAGGTGAAACCGAATCCGTGTAGATGGAACGTCACACATGCGCGCCCACGTGCACACACACGGCACACGCATAATAACAGATCACCCTCTCATAATGCACATCTGACTGTCAGGCTTTGCCTATAATTCCATTTTGAATCAGTAATGATGGTGCTTTCTTGTTTTCAGACTGGCTTTGGTGCTGAGATATTAAATTGCCTGCAGTCTATAAGCTCTCGCATGTAGCTTCATAATCTCTTAGAAATCTTTATTTTGAGAAGTTTATTTTCATCACCCCTGAGGTTAGATCAGAGTTAGCTTGTCCAAAACTTAATCGAAGTGTCTTTGGATTTGGCTGATGAGATTCGTGTGTTGGTGTAATATGCAGTATTGATTAAGACAAGCACTACTATCCCTGTTGCTCAAATTGCTTGAGATTTCAGAACATAATGAATGACACATATTTTGCTGTATGTGGGCAGACTGAGCGGTAAATTGGAATATTAAATTAGTGTAATTTAGCATATGTAATTTTGTAAATTAGTACAAGTAGCTATATTACACTTTTCATATTTCATCAGTTCATTGCAATCCATGGCAATCGAACCCATGACTAAAGTCTAACTACGATTTTTATATATATATATATATATATATATATATATATTGCACTTAAAAAATAAAAATCCTGGTTTGCTATGTTTGTTTGTAAAGCTGCACTATTTTGCCCCCCAAAAAAGACATAAAATATTTATTATTATAGTTACAAAATAAAAATATTAATAAAGATTACTGAATACTAGTTATTACAAAAAACATTTATTTTTAAAGAAATATTAATGTAATAATATGTTTGTTTTACAGTATAGCTGTAAAATTACAATACTAATATTTATGGCTCTCTTAAATGCTTCATTCAAACCATAAATCAATGCAAATATGCAAATATACAAATATACAGTGCATATATTTATTTAACTAAACCATATTGTGATTTTTGTTTTATTTTGGTTAATTTCGACTAACTGAAAATAATCTGATTCTACTAACAAAATAATCCGATTCTGTATGGCTTGGATTGGGTTTATAAACATCAGATTTCATATGTTTTTTACTCTTCAGACTACAAACAACTTAAGTCTTAGACTCAAGTCACTATGTAACATTTCACTTTTGTTCTTCCAAGCATGTCTTGTTTATGTGCTGTTTTTCAACATGATTGCTCCGAAAGGAGCTCTAACCATGTAGACAGAAGGTAACCTGTAAGTATTCTCTCTTCTTCTCTGTCTTGTTCTTATTGTCTCTCTTTCTCAAACCATGGTATCTCTTTCATCCCTCTGCAATCAGAAGAGAGTAAAATAGTCTAATGTTGTGGAAGCATCCGTATGTGTGTCATTACTATGCTGTTTTGCTATCCTCAGAGAAAGAGAGGCTGTAATCACACACTGGCCACATGATTGATACTTAAGCTGTGGAGAAACACTCGCCTAAAGGTTGCAGCGTCACAAACAATGGAGAAAAGCAAACAGAGGGAATAAGAGAAGAGTAGAGATAAGACATTCGGAGCAGGAATTGCCTGGGAGCCGCGCTATGCTTATTAGAATCCCAGGCTCATTACAACTGCCCGCACTTTTGTAGTCTGTGATTTGAGGAACTACAGTGTCTGCATGCTGATAGAAGTGGGTTGGATTAAAGTAGAAAATAGAAGAACCCTCTCTGATGTTGGAGCTCTGGGTTTGTGAAGCCCAGTGAGAGGTGAGGGTCAGTGTCTGTGAATCATTAGACTTCCTGTCAGCCGGGGGCGTGATTGATTGACAGGCTAGCTGTCCAGTCGTGCGCTGAGTGATGTGGAGGAGGAGGGGTTAGGTCAAAGAGAGGAGGGATGCAGGTAATAAGATCAAGGCCAGATCAAGACTCCACTGTGTCTCTGTGTGGAGGTGAGCTTGTCAATCATCAGCTTCTATAGAGTGATAGGAGGCTTTATATACTCACGCAGTGTTAGATAACCGGATTGCTTAACCAAATAAATACATTCTAATTATACTAATTTAGTCATTTAGCCTGGTCATTCTCAAGTGGTGGGTCATGAACAGTGTAGACTATTTTTTGTATTATTTATATGCTACAATACAATTTATTTATTTGAATTAGCATTTATTTTTATATTTTCACTTTTCATATATATATCATTTGTAATAGTTTTAATTTTATTTAACAGTGGTAATGACTCAAAATGAACCACATATGTGCTATGATACAATCAGCGAGGGGAAATAATGCTAAATAATAGCTAATAAAAAATAATAAATAAAATGAAATAAAAAAATATTGCAACGATATGACCTACGAAAATATGGCCCAGACATTAAATGCGAGTTACACGTGGTACTGTGCTGGTCACTTGAAGTCTGATGTAACTTATTTATTAATAGTAAATATTATGGCACTGTTTTGATGATTTTTGCAAAATCCCCTGCTTAGAGCATGAATTTCAGTTCCTTTCAAATTTGGTTTGTGCTGGTCAGTCCTTATTTGACCATGCTGTTCACAAACATGACCCAGCTGGAAAAGTTTCTTGACCAGCATGGTTTAACTTGTCAATCAAGGTATTCAAGCTTTTTAGTAAGTTTTGTAGCTTATTCTTTTCAAGCATCCTGGTAGGGACACCAGCATACCAGCATCTACATCACAACATATGCTAATGACCAGCTAGGCTTTCAGAGTGTATAATTTAATATCGAACTAATTTGGTATAGCCAGGGAGGTGGCTAGTAGTAGAGGGCGTGGCCATGCAGGTGGTAT
The DNA here is from genome assembly GCF_001515605.1 of Sinocyclocheilus anshuiensis. Lineage (NCBI taxonomy): Eukaryota > Metazoa > Chordata > Actinopteri > Cypriniformes > Cyprinidae > Sinocyclocheilus > Sinocyclocheilus anshuiensis. The sequence goes on from NW_015558646.1 coordinate 759,689, forward strand.
GAGTTTTTAAGTGGGCATCTGAAGGGAGGCCTAGAGACTGGGTCCGGTCTTTTTGTGTGGAAGCGTGCTGTCTGGTAGCACTTCCCTGTTTGTTTGTGCAGACATGGTCTGGGTGAGCAGACACAAACATTGTGCTGTCCTCTGTATGTGTAGTACCTCTGTGCTTGATTGTGCACATGGTCCGGGTGAGCAGGTAGGCTAAACGAACATTGGTTGTTTTGTTAACAAAGCCTTGTTTCATTGAAGTAGGATATTATGTTTTTAATGTAGATGTAAACATCGTGGATTTGTTTGCTGCTGGTCACGCTCATTCTTCTTTGATCTGGAAAACCTTTGGAAAGTAGTTTGGGATTGATGGTGGTGTTGCAGGTAATTGCAGAGGTTTTTATATAGGATTTGTAAGCATTTTGCTTTTATTATTTTAATGAGATTAAAATAAAAATTAACAATTAGAGTCATTTTTCCTTGAATGTTGTTAATTGTGTTTTGTGTTTGGTTATTTGTTTTTTTGTATTAGGTTTAGTTGATCGCTGTTCCTCCAGTGTTTGTTATGTTGTATTTCCTCAGCTAGCCGGTCCTTGTATGTGCGTGCTGTATGCTTCCAGCGCAATTAAGATTCGATGCCAGCCTCGTGTTGCCAGCCAACCTTTGTACCCTTTATACATGTTGATGCTTTGAAACACCTGCATTATTTATTTGCATGAGGGTTATGTTTGCAGTGATATTAACCGTTGATTTGGAGTACTTCTTTTGAGTGAGGTGTGTCTTACATGTAGTAGGAATTGAAGGGTGTTTATGTAATTTCCTTTTTTTCTTTTTGGATTACTTTGTGCAGAGAAGCTTGGATTGTATTGGGGTTTATAGAGGGTTGGCTGGCTATTAATATTCTTTTTATGAGGAGAAATTAATTTCTGTTATATGATGTATTTTGTTTGCGTTTATTTTGTTATATTGGTTCATTTGTATGAATAAACGTTTTTTTGTGATGTAAGTTTATGATTACTAGTTTTTTGTGGTCACCCTTGCTTGAAGGAGGAGTTACATTGGTTTCATTGTTCTACAGCATCTTTAAATTGTACTGATCCCATAGCTCTCAGGTGGACCTCCATAATGGTATCTATTATGGTATGTTCTAAGCATTCAGTTTTAGTTACTGTTTAAATAACAGCTTAATTAGCTCTGTGGTTTCTACTCAGCTCTTTGACAGTGTGTGACTTTTGCCATCTGCACCATCTTTCAGCAGTTGTTCCCGCCGCTTTGGTCCAAAGCTGCTTACTTTTGCCTGAAGCGAAAAATAACTGAACAAATGTAAGTGTATCTTACAATCGTTCTCTTTATCCCCTGTGTTCTATTTTCAGTCCCAAAATAAAATGGCTTCCATCAATGGAAGTGAGAAACCTATTCTATTAGTGCCCAGACATGTTAGAACATTAAACTCTCATAATGCTTAACTATATCAGGGATTTATTTTCGTCTGCTTCAAATGACTCCCTAGGTGAGCGCTCAAATAATGTGCACAAGCGACAGAGAACTGAAAGAGAGTGAATATAGAAAAGCAATAACACTGCGTTCCTTCAGAAGCGAATTAGATTTGCTGCCTTGCTCTTTCTCATAAGTATAATGAAGTCTTCCCCTTCCTTTAAGGTGTGCGTGCGAGTGTGTGCGCGCACCCTGAAGTCTGATAGAGTTATAGATAAATGGGAGATGGCAGGGCAATGTGTTTTGTACAGTATGATCAGAGGCTGAGGTTATAGTCTACTTCCTGTCTCTGGGCTGCAGCTGGAAGCAGCCTTTCTGTGGGCCCTGCTCCAAGATGTTCTGTGGCGTTAGTCCAAACTGAGTCAAACAATGCACTTCAATACATGAGAATCTAGAAGATATTGTTTCAGAGAACAGAACAATAGAATGCATAAACCCACACCTTTTTTTTTTTTTGTGGTTGCCAAAATCTGAAACTTAGTAAACTTATGTTACTTATGTAAAATATGTATATTTTAGAGGGGTGACCAAAATAAGAACTTAATTTGAGCAAGTAAATTATGTTTGGTGTTTACATTTACAATACAATGTAATTCATTTTGATATATTTCATGTTTGTTTGTTTATTGTTAAACCTTTAATGTTATAGTAATGTATATTTAGGAAAATATTTATATTTTGAAAAATGTCTTATTATATATTAAAGCAAAATCACAATAGAAATGTTACTAGTATGTTATGGCCATATATCAGAAGCACAGATGTGATTCTTGAATAATTACATGTTTCTAATCTAATCTTTTGAATGAATGATTCAATCACTTGTCACTTGAATGAATCAGTGTTGGTATATATATATTACAGCAGTAAACAAAAAGAGCATGACGAATCACAGTTTGGCAGCTGTACATTTTATGTGTGTTGACAAAAAGAGGAAGCTGCAAAAGAGGAAGGGAAAAGAGTTTGAGGTAAGAAGCTTTAAGTTTTAGGGTCATGTTGTGTTGATCAACATGCTATTTCATGTTGCATTTTTATTGGCTGGTCAGTAGATGTAGGTCGTAGCAGCAAACACACCGTGCGATGATCATGCTGAATTTCTGACACTGTCTGAAAATTATCTTGGTCATAAGACCCTGTCAACGGCTGTCTTTGAACCTCTCTCACTGAACGACATAGGATTAGGAGCCAAGATTGTTTCACAATGGCCAGGACAGCCGAAAATCATGCAGTGTGTCCCGGACTTAAGACTTTTGTCAAGATGGACATAATTTATGTCTGCTGGGCTGTGCAACCCAGGTCATGGGCTGTTCATTATTCAGAGAGCACATGACATCACTTTGTAAAGTCATAATGTGAAAGAAAATGATGAATAATGAGATATTTATGTTATGCATATAATATAAACAAGTCTCAATCAACATATTTGACTATCTTTCTCTCTCTCTTTCACACACACACACACACACACACACACTAGTTGTTTTCATTAGATGGCTTCTCACATGATGATCGGACAAGCTTTACATGAGAACATTTTACAATGTAAAAATACAGTAAGTGCTCTGAGATGCATTTATTTGAACTCTAATGTAACATTTAGCGTAGCCTTCATAGTCTTGTCTCTTGCCTGTTGCCATTGCCATCAACATCTCACTGTTTAGCAGCAGTTTGAGAAACAGCTTTTAGATGCAACCCTGCAGATCTGAAATAGATCTCGGTACACATTTTACCATTGATAAATGACATCTCTGCTTCCCCACTCTAGAGAAACACCAGCTGCCACTGGTAAGCATCTATGCTTGATTTCATGAAGGCAAGCTTTAAGAGCAGTCTGCTTTTGAAAAACTGGATTAAGAGCTCAGTTTTGAGCTTGGTATCAATAATGTAACCCGTCTGACAGGAGATCCAAGAGTTTCTAAGTAGTTTTAATATAGAATACTCTGCCCCAAATTCCAAAATATATTTAGTGTTTGAATTGGGCTGCAAAATTTGCAATGTAAATACATTGTAATGCTTTCTAAATGTTGTCATTGTGGTATATGCAGGGGCTCATTGCACATCAGTTGCATTTTGGACAGCCTGTAATTGCCCAGGGAAAAAATACAGTTAATTTGACACATTCTACATGTGTTCTATCTTTATTTATAGAGAAAAAGGTCTGTGATAAGAAAGCATGCAATTTCCAACAGTCTTTTGATTCTTTTAGTTATCAGTGCTTTTGCATGCCCTGTTTTCTCAGTTGTCTAGACATCAGACTTGCGGTCTAAATCACACTTTAATGACAGCATCAGTCAATCAACTAATCAATGAAGCCATAGATTAACCAATCATTTATGTTCTCTGTAATGGGACAGGCTCAAAGCAGTAGTACAGGAGATCAGTTCTTCATAACGATGCTTTAATGTTAGTCTTCTAAAGGAACCAGTTTATTAATTGCCTCACGCAGATCACACATCCACCCCAATACCCCTTGTCACACTTTCAAACGAGATGGATGCCTTTTTAGGCTGCACTGCTCTCACTTAGGGGGAATCAATGGCCTGTTTTCATTTTAATTAAAAAATTGAAACAAATGTTTGCCTCGCCAGCTGTCTTTACCCCACCCCCCAACCCCCATCCGTGTCTCTGTTCTTCTTCTTCCGTCTCGCAGATTCGAGTGCATAATCAAAAGACTCGACAGTCGAAGAAATGCTTTGTGTCCCGTTGCCAGTTTCCTAAAGTGAAACAAAGCACCCGAGAAGGGAGACGATGAAATTCTGATTTTAATATTACAGTCTGATGTGAATCAATGATGCAGCACTCGAGAATAAGAATTCTAATAATGGTATTATAATGAATCTCTTCTTTGATCCCTGGTTACAGCAACGTTTCTGATGTAAATATGGCATTAAATGTTTCTTTCAGACCAGGGCTTCCCTATAACATTGGCAGCCACTGGTTTCCTCTAAAACATTAGCTTATATTATAACCAGGCAAAATTTACTGATGACTGAATAACCAAAAATGACTGACTTTTGAGAGGAAATTCAGCTATTTGTTTAGCTGTAGCTCTTATAATCAAAAGTTCATTTTTGCATTTTTTTTCTCTTGACAAAAATATCATTTAAATTTAGTATTTCATGATGTCATATTTATTAATTTTAGTCAGTTTTGCTTACCAACTAAATATCATTCCCGTTGATTAAAACTAGATGCCATTTTAGTCAAAGTAAACTAAATTTAAATGATATTTTCGTTCAAATAAAAAAATTAACTGAGTGCTGACTTTAAACAAAAAAGTACAAGAGCTCCTTGTAGCAAAAAAAAAAAAAAAAAGGAGCTTAATTTATCTTCAACAGTCTGTCATTTTTGGTTATTTTGCCATCTCACCAAACAGGTTGCAGATATATTTTACATTCCCAGTAAAAAATCTGAGCGATCGCAACCGGGTGCCCCCAGATTGAAACGACTGGCCTGAACTGAGGCGGTTGTAACACAGTGAGTGTAATTAAATGATGGCTGGCTGCATCGATGGCCAGGAGAGGCTATTAGATGCACTGCTTAATGCGAGTGGGCAAATCCAATTGGCGTATTGATCCGGCACTTACAGATCTCAGCAGCTTCACATCCTGACCTTCCTTTCATTCTCAGACCATTACAGTCGCCAGGAAAAGATTTAGTACTGTTCAGAGAGAGAGAGAGAGAGAGAGAAAGCGAGGTAGGAGGGCAGGAGGGAAAGATGACAAGTATGGGGGACGAGTGGAGAGATTAGTAGAGCGAGATTAGAAAAAGAACCCGAGAGAGCGAGAAAGCGACAAACAAACAAGAACAGAGAAAGCGAACGAGTGATTCACCCCCTTTTCACCCCGGCCTGAAATCAATGTGCATTTCGGATTGGAGAATCACTAAATGTAGCAGCGCCACACTCTCATAGGTCTTCGAGCCAAATGAGCCCCAGACTTTGAAGACTGAGGGCCGTGCTCTGAAACCAACAGATAGGAGCCAGAGAAGTGATTTATCAATATCATGCATTTAGGGACTTTCTGAGGGTGGTCGGGGTCAGGAGAGAAGAAGGGTCCAGAGCAAATGTTCCTCATCGATTTCAGACACACTCGGTGGAATAACAGCGGGGCCCCAGTCAGGCATAATTATACAAGCTCATTTTCTGCTGCTTTCATGCTGAGCATTTTGTTTGGTCCTATCTGTTGTTTTCTTTAACTTGTCATCTCTGTTGTGGAGATTGGGTTTCCTGAGGGCAGATGGGTATACCGAGGTAATCTATATCAGAGCACAGAGTCCGCTTAGGGGCAGCTGTTATTCCTGAAAGGATGATAACAGACATGGCCACTTGGGAATGTTTTTTTTTTTTTTCAGATTTTTCTTTTTGTTTAAGTAAATTGTTTATTTTAATAGAAACAGTTTGCAGACTTTTTTTCTCAGATGGAATGATAAAGTGTCTTGATAGAACTGTGTATTTTCTGCCCTCAAAAGGGATTTTCGATTATTAGAATTGTTTCTGAACAGGTTTCCCAAACACTCATTCCATCAACCATTGGTTGGATAAACTTTTTTTTTTCTATGTGGAGTTTGGCATTCATCGTATGGACAAAAACGGTGGAAAATATTTTAAAATAAAAAGTTGTACAGATTTGTAATGACAGATTTGGAACGACATGAGGGTGTCAGTGATGACAGAATTTTAATTTCTGGGTGAACTAGCCCTTCAACTGGTTTGTTTAATAATTTCATGCATTAGCTGTTTTGAAAGATGATTAACAAAGAAGCCAAATTTTATTTGTCAGAGTACAATGCCCATATATTCCTCAGCTAGCTCTAGGCAATTGAAATTTTGACCTGATCTTCTGGAAGACAAAGAACCTGACAGTTTAGAAAGAAAGAGAGCAAAGAGACTCCTTTATTCTCTTCTCTCTCAGTGTTCCTTCAATCGTTGTGAAATGTGTAAGAAGGGCAGCAAAAGCAGACAGAGGTCAAAACGACAAGCAAAAGGGGAAAAAATTGAAGGGAGAGAGGCAGAGCAGTGCATGACTAAATTAATAAGAAATAAGTGAGAGAGAGAGAGAGCTTCTCATCATGCCTTTCTCTTTTCTTTTCTTTTCTTTTTTTTTACCACATACATGGTTCCTCACAGAAACTTGACGTAGTACTCCCTTTGATTCCTTTCTCACCCTTCCATTTCATAGACAACCTTTCATGGAGTGGACAAAGATGAAAAGAGAAACAGATAAAGGAATAAAAAAGGTGGATGTCGTGAAGATAAGATGATCTACAGAAGAAAGAACACCAAAGAGTTCAATCCCCATCTCCTCAAGTCTGAACAGGTTGACCATTAGATGGATGTATGTGTGTGTGTGTGTGTGTGTGTGTGTGAACTTATTTTGCCTTCATCACTAAATTCATTTTATGAATGTAAGTGTAAGAGAAACCTCACCATGATTAGTTTACAATTACATTTACCGGTATTCCTCAGTAGATGCTTTTATCCTGGTGAGTCACAGATGAAAAGCACAGAAAGGCTACTTAGTAAGTCAAGTATGAACACCTGTTCACAAAAAAAAAAAAAAAAATTGTGACTTTACATTTCAAAATTTTCACTTTATAGCTTACAAGTGACTTGAACTCTTGCAATTGTTTTTTTTTTTTTTTCATGTTGCGACTTCATAATTCACAATGTGGCTTTGACACAATGTAACTTTCTATCTCAAAATGTAGACTTTATGCATTCCATATGTGACTTTGTTTCTCGCAGTTGCAACTTTATGTCTCACAACGTGACTTTAAAACTCACAATTGTGACTTTATTTCGCAATTTTTAGACTTAGACTTTATAGTATCAATTGTGATTTTGTTTCTCGCAATATATCTCACAATGTGATTTCATCTCACAATTTACGCTTTATATATCAGTTTTTTACTTTCTGTCTTTATATGTAACTTCATGTCAATTGTTACTTTGTTTCTTACAATTTAGACTTCATGTCTTCCAAATGTGACTTTGTTTTTCTCAACTGCAACTTCGCTGACTCCCAACTCTAACTTTATATTTCACAATGTGACTTTATATCATCTAATTTTGACTTTAGTTCTCACAATGTGACTTTATTTCATATGTTACACTGTTTCACAATTACATTTTTTTTTTTTTTACTTGGAGGTGGAATGAGGACTGCTGGAAAAGGTGTGTCTTAGGCCATTTTTTGAAGATTGCAATGTTTGTTCGGGTGAAGGTTGGGTGGGTTCGTTTCACCACAGAGGAATAGCTAGTGTGAAGGTTTCTGAAAGTGTCCTTGTACCATGCTGCCATGGTAAGCGTTGTTTTCAGGGCTTACATAAGTCGTGGTTGAACCATGGGAAAAGACAGTGACCTCAGTTTTTCCACCTTGTGTTTTTCACAGTGTGTCTTACACATTCACTCAAATGCAATGTACCATACATTAACCATTACCCCCTGTGTCTACACAACCTTAGAAATCATCTCTCATATTACTGGAAGCATGCAAGATTAATGTGTCATCTCCCGGCCTTCATATAAAACCATATGAATGAACTTTAATATTAAATAGGTTTGCCTTAGGGAGATTAACTCTCTCTGCTTAGTTTTCCTTATATTCTCTCTCTCTCTCTCTCTCCCTCCCTTTCTGATGACTTATAGCTGTTACACTATGAGAGCCACTTTAATTTGTCCAGTGTTCATGGTGCCATACATTCAGAAATATGGCTTCTCTGAGAGGGGAAAGGCGTTGTGGGAACATCATGCACAACACAATGGTGACAGTTCATTTGTAACCCACTTCGCCTCACGCTATTAAATGCAGACAGTGTGACTCCTTCCAATAAGGCTTCTAGTTTAATTAGTTCTTCAGGTTATCTGAAATTGTATGAATTTCAGATTAAGAGGATACTCATTTATTAGGACACCTCACAGCACAGAGGCCTGAGGGACTTTCTGCTCTCTGAAAGCAAAGATCAGGCCCTGTATGGAGGTCACTTATTGTACCCTGTCAAATGGCAAGAATGATTTATTATAATAGCTATTTATTTAACAGAATATGAGAACATTTTAGATGATTTGTTCAGTTAGAGTGTTTTGTATTGCTTTATTCATGACATTAACAGTAAAATTAAAGGGATAGTTCACCCAAACATTAACATTCTGTCATCATTTGCACAAAGAGATGACGCTCCGAGAAAGAAAGTCTGCTTTTGAAAAGTTTGACACAAGTTCTGAAGGAGCCTTATGTGACGGGATTCACAAATACAGTATATCATCCAGCTAGCTAGTTAGCTAAATTGCCATGAGCAATTAAGAAAAAAATAAAAAATACGTGTGTATTCTGCTCAAACTGAATTGTACCCCGTGGTGCTGGTGTGTGGATATATATATATATATATATATATATATACATACATACATATATATGTATGCATAAAAATTGTACTTTGTAGTTGAGTTGTATTTACAGATAAAATTCTGTTCAACACATTTTCATTAAATACTTTTTTTTTTCTCGAATAAATGAGCAAAAATATTTATGTTTGGGTCAGATTAAGGTGCATTTAAAATAAATGGATTATGAAACAAAGAAGGTCAGTGCTTGTGGGGATTACAGATTTAATGCCTTTGCTGGAAAAGTTATCTGGCAACTTTAGCTAATAGGTTTCACGTGTGAAAATGACTGTTTTTCAGAAAATGGCTCATAGGGATCTCTTACACTTGACTGAGAACACAGCTGAGATATTATGTTATGTAGAGGTCCATGCAGTATTTTTTATGTGTTGCTCCAGTCGATACGGCTTGAACTCATACTGAAACTTAGCAACAAGGATGCAGCACCACACAAAAGCAAAGTTTTATCCATTTTTCAGAGTAACAAATTTGGGGTAGTATTTAGCTGGTCATTTGATCTTGGCAAGCCATGCCTCGATGCACGTAAAATAAACCTGCTTTTTTGTTAGGCTACTGATAAGAGTTTTCATTTGCATGTGTGTGCATGATTTAAACAAATTTTTTCTTTAGATGTAAACATTTTAATGAGGGGGAAAATATCACAGTACTTTGTTTTATATTACAAGTTTTCTGAAATAATATGTTTGAAAATGCAAATAAGACATTATTGAATTAAATATGCATACAGATAAGAAATCTGAACATTGGATAAAGCCAGGTTCAAATTTCTTGTTTTATTTTGTAGACATATTAAGATGTTTTTGTTTGATATTTAATTTTTATCACTCCATAAATCAAAAATACTCTGAACAGCCAGAAGAATAAGAATGGTAACCATATTTTCAGGAATAAAGTGGTATATAAATCAAACTAATGTTATATGAAACCCCTATGTGAAAACTTTCAAAATATAAATAGGAATAAAACTGGAAAGTTTGGTCTATGTAAGTGCTACTGAAGTGGAAATTTGTGACTCACTGGTGCATTGGGGAAAAAAATAATTTGAGGAAACTGCCTTAAAAGATATGTATCATAATGAAAATATATGTATTTTGGGTGTTTTCTTTCCACTAGTCTGAAATAAGACATATTATTGAAGCAAAATAACCCCAAATCAACCAGTGCCTTGAAAATAACAATGGATTTGCCTGTACATACAGTAAGAAGATACAGTATGCCATGTAGGTTATTAACATAATTTGTCAAAGACTGAAAATGAATATCAATTGCTCTCAAAGCATGAAAACGTTATTTATGATCAAATGAATAATTAGATTTTTACAGCAAATAACAAGTGAAACTTATTGATGGCTTTGTGAGTTATTGCAGCGAGTGTGTTTGTTTTAGAAACTTTGTTCTTTGTCATTCCTGTGTAGTTGAATATTAGGTGACTATATTATATTAAATATAATATTTGTCATTCAGTTTGACATAACTAGACCACACGCCAGACTGACACATTCAACACTGAAGAGAGAGAGAGAGAGAGAGAGAGAGAGAACACAATTCCATAATCCATACATAATTAACATGCTGCCATGTAGAAATTTTTTATATACGTTTGTACAGCCAAATCAAAGCAGTCTGAACAATATTATCCTACCAAATTGCACCATGCAATATTGGAGATTATATTTTCTCATGTGACGTATTGAGGTACTATCACTAATCCAAATGTCGTTTTTATGAATACAGATGACTCGCTGACTAAAATTAAACCTTGAACACATAGATCCCCCAGAAGCCTGATATTTTCCTCAGGGTCTGAATCTAGATTACCTCAGTAACTGCTATATCAGGTACAGTATACGGGCAACTCTCTGAGCCTTTCTAGAAAATGTGATGTAGCCTCTTGAGGGGGCCGGTTTATCCTGTGTGCCAAAAACTCTGAATAAATAAATGTGAATGCGCTAAAAATATGCAGCCCATGTCCATGGAGAGAGACATGGCTGTCATATCGGGCAGCTAGCATTAACCGTCTGGTCTGAGAGAAGAGTATATATCTGAAACCGAGGTGTTTGGGTTAAACCTCACTCTAGTTCCTGCGAACATCATACTGTATGTCCTTTCCACTATGCTGTGATTAACGGTTACTACTGCTGGCTCGGGTTAAACGTGTGTTAAATGTGCCGTTCGATTGCTCTGTTGTTATCCGCAGGTTAAAGCACATCTGCGTTCCGACTCTGAAAACCTTGTACTGTGCCGTAGGCTAACGGCTCCATGGAGACGCTCGCTGAGCAGAATTATCACAGTAAATACAGACGCTGAATTTTTATTGTCTCATTATGATGAGTCACCGCCTCGACTGAATAACGGACGAGCCGCGTAGCGTGAATGGGCAGTTTGAGGACACGCTTTAATAATATTAGCATCATTATAAAGCGAATGTTCTGCAGAGCATCAATTTTACTGAAAAACTGATAAAAATCACCTAACCCGAGAAAATTAAGTATCAGTTGTGAGGAGAGTAGCATTACACAATCTTTTTGTTTTTAGCTCTATTGATCACACTGTATTTTTCTAGGTCGTCAGTGATGAGGGTTCAAAGCCTGGCTGGCTCTGGAATGCGTTTACCTCAAAGAAAATCAAAATGAGTGCAAATGGACACATCCGAAAACCGTACCATTCCTGTCAACGGAAATAAACATTAGGTTTCACCTCAAAAAAGGATTCTAGGTACCCAAAGAACTCATGGGGACCTTGAGCTTTCTCTTATTCATTTACTAAGACAGATTTGAAGCAGCTGAAGCTGTTGGCTTGCTAATGCGACGTGAGGAGAAAATGTAAACACATATGAACAAAGAGCAGGGCCCTGCGAGGCCTCCGCAACCTTCATTTGCCTTCCATCTGAACTAATAAAACTTTGCTGTGGTAGTTTGCAGCGAATATTGTTTAAAATAGGAAATAGAAAGCTCGCAAATGCGCTCATTGTTTGAGTTGTGTGTCATTTCTCAATAAATGTTTACCCACACCCACACGCAGCATAAATATTGAGTTACCGCGTGCATGTGGGGTATAAATAAACGTATTTATGCAAAGTTATTATAAATGGCGGCAGAAGTAGGATGAAGAATGATGTTATTATATCTAATCACATGTGGTGGTTCTAAATTTGCCCCCATTTTGCCAGTTTGTTTTGTTTTGTGAAATAAATATTCAACATAAAGACATTTTAAGATAAATAAATAGCTCATTCATTGCAATTAAAAGAAAAAAAGGTTTATTCCCACCTAAAAAGGACTGACTTTTTAAGCTTTAGGTGTTAATTTAAAATCGGAGTACATTTACAGCAAGGTGTCAAAAAATCTAAATTTAAATTGAATCACATGGCACTTTGCAATGCACTGCATTTTGCATTTGAATTTGAACAGGAAGTGTTATACAACTGCATATTTGACAAAGAGAGAGAAGATAATGTGATAATGGAGATGCTAAATCTCATCCTGTATGTCATTCTAAGCATAATTTTTCAACCTGTGATCTGAACTCATTCCAGCAGGTCTAATTGTTCTGCATTAAATTGCTAATGTACAAATGAACTGCCGATAACCAATCACAAGGACCGATGGGAAACATCCTTTTTTCCTATCATTTCTCATTTGCCCTCCTCCCAGTTATTTGACTGAAGCCATGCATGAAGGTGCACAAATACATATGCGCAGGCTTACAAAGCCCACCTCAGCACATTTTAGTTCCCAGTCAGATTACCTTTGATGCGGTTACAATTCTGAGATTTATACATGCTGAATTTCACTTTAGGGATCAATGAACTATGTCTCGCTCTATTTTTCTATCTGCCTGTCTATCTATCTACATGCACTCTGCAGCCAGCCATGTGAAGAGCTCTGCTGTACAGGATACGAGTGCTACTTCATTTCCCTCAATGCCTTTGCTTTTGCCAGGTCGCACAGGGGCCACTGCCTCGCGAATGGCTGTTGTGGGACATCGATCGCCGTTGCTGATCAGGGTCACTGCGGTCAGCAAATTTGTTAATTCTGTGCAAGACTAGAACGTGATGTGTGTTACATTACAATTGAGGGAGAACTGCTGCTGTTTGTTCCTTTAACTCTTCACTTCTGAACTTTGACCTTTATGGGAGGCTTTGACAAAATTACTCATCTTGATGAGTTTATTATTAATTAGCGGTGTGTTTAATTAAGAGTGACATATTTACTAAGCCGTGTCTTAGTAAGCAGTATAGGTAAATCTTAATTTAATGAAATCAAGAGGAGATTTCACGGTCGATGGAGTTTATTCATTGCCTGAACAAGCACATGTCGTCTACCCGGTGACTTTACAATCTTACCGTGCATTTATTGGAGAGGATGTGTGTGGAGTTTAACGCTAATTAGTGTAAGATTTGATTTGAGCTTAGATTTATATGACCTTTCCCCTTCTTTAGCAGCTTGCATCCACAGAGATCTGACTTGGAATATTTTTTTCTTGTTTATTTCTATAGGCACTATGCATTACTGTCATTGAGGTCGTTAAGATTTTTGACTGCATTTATTTGATCAAAAATACAGTAACAACAGATATATTGTGAAATATTATTACAATTTAAACTAACTGTTTTCTATAGTAATATATTTTGAAATGTAATTTATTCTTGTGCTGGCAAAGATGAATTTTCAGCAGCTATTAAACCGGTCTTTATCTTCTTCTACTTTTTTTTTTTTGTGATAAATTATTTTCAGGATTCTTTGATGAATAGAAAGTTCAAAAGAACAACATTTATTTAAAAAAAAGAACAATGATAAAGTCGTTGCTGTCACTTTTGATGAATTTAATGCATCCTTGCAGAATATAAATATTAAAAAAATCTCATTCACCCCAAACTTGTGAGCAAGAGTATATATGCACATATCTCTATATATTTGAGGTTTGTTTACACTGTCGTGTGGATAAGTGCCTTTTTTGACTGTGGAAGATTGAAAAACATTAGTTTGTCTCTCATTAGGCTGAATAACTTTGTGCAATATCACCTGTCATCCTCCTCAGCATCAAAGATTAACAGCTGTCTGCCTACAGGCCAGATCTCAAATGAATATAATGTCAGTCTTACTGACAGCGAGAGACATAAACCATACCTTTTAATATTGACAGAATTGCTTTTTTTATTAATATAAGCATATTACATAAATAATGCCTTTCATGGAATGACCGCATTGATTTTGCTCTTCAGCTTACAGGGATCCCATAGATCTCCATGCGGTTGGTCTGCGGGGCAGCTTTATATATTTTAATGAACTGATAAGTAACCCAGTCAATGGTAATGACAGACTGGATGTGCATATTAATGGAATGTCTAGCATTGGAAAGTGAGGGCATCTGTAGAAATAATGCCATCTAGTGGTGAAAATGAGACCCAGTGATATTAAACATGCACAACACACACACACACACCTATGTCCGTCAAACATACTGGTGTCAGCATATATGCCAGCATTTAACGGCACATGCATTATGGACGACGAACAATAATGTTTGTCTCATGAGGTCTGAGGTCGTACAGTTGTGTGCTCAATTAAATGCCGATGCATACATACATTATGTGTGTTACTGCTTTCTAAGCACATAATTATATGGAAAATATGTTCATCATGGAAGCAAGACTAGGAATCGCTGCAAGGTCATAGTGCTCAACATTTTGGCCTCTCACACTGGCATGTATTAGACTTTCTGGGAAAAAAATGTTTTACAAATATTACATCTGCAGGGGCACAACAGCTTGCCATTGGAGTAATATCCTTAAAGTGACAACTATTTAGCTAATCTACTCCTAAAAGGTGCATATTAGTACCTTAATATGTATGCTTAAAGGGTTAGTTCACCCAAAAATGAAAATTAGCCCATAAATTACTCGCCCTCAATGCATCCTAGGTGTATATGACTTTCTTCTTTCAGATGAATCCAGTTGAAGTTACGTAACAAATTGTCTTTGATCTTTCAAGCTGTTTAATGCCAGTCAGCAGGTGTTGCATTGCTTCAAGTCCAAAAGAAGTGAAATAAAAAGCACCCATCAATAAAAAAGTGTCTCACACGGCTCCGGGGGGTGAACAAAGGCCTCCTGTAGCGAATCGATGCTTTTTTGTAAGAAAAATATCCATATTCAGAATGTATTAATCACTTTAATGTAGCTTGCGCCAACAGTTGTGCATGGAAGCAGCTCCGGGAGCATGACGTTTGAGGTCGGCGTTGCGCATTCGCCGGTGAGTCTCGTGAAAACCAACGTTTGTTAACAGGAGCAAAGGAAGCAAAGTTTCCTTACTTTAGCAAAGGAAAACCAGTCTCCTCTTGGCTTATATCGAAATCCTCTGACATTCTTCTTTACAAATACTTACTAATTCTTTCGTACTAAGTACTTCTAATTCGTGACCGTTGTTTTCTTTTGATCTCTCCTCTGCGATTCCGCGTCCATCACTTCAAAGCCGACCTGATACGTCATCCTCCCGGAACTGCTTCCGTTTACAACAGTGGGCGCAAGCTAGATTAAATTGATTATTACGTTTTAAATATGGTTATTTGTCTTACAAAAATGCATCGATTCGCTACAGGAGGCCTTTGTTCACCCCCCGGAGCCGTGTGAGCCATTTCTTTATGGATGGGTGATTTTTATTTCACTTCTTTTGGACTTAAGCAATGCAACACCCGCTGACTGGCATTAAACAGCTTGAAAGATCAAAGACAATTTTTTATATAACTCCGACTGCATTTGTCTGAAAGATGAAAGTCATATACACCTAGGATGCATTGAGGGTGAGTAATTTATGGGCTAATTTTCATTTTTGAGTGAACTAACCCTTTAAGGCTGTGAACCTTTTAAAGGTTGACCTAGTGACACGTAGTTTTTTGAGTGTACCTGGCATCAATTACTACTATTACTACATATAACTAGCTGTAATTTGTCAAAAGTTAAATGAAACTCTTAATGTCCAATGATAGTGTGCAGAAACCCACAATGATAACTCTGATAGATGTTCTCTCAATTCTCATTAAATTAATGATCATAAACATACTTTTATGTTCCGGAACAGAGGTCGGAAATGAGAATGTAACTAAACTATTTATCAATCTGTTTATCGTGAAAGATCTTTGAACACATATGACCCCAAAAGCTGGAATGGAAGACGCCGCAACCTTTCTGGCTCAAGAGCTCTACATTAATATGCACACTTATTAGACAAGAATTAATGAGCCAATTTAAAATGCCAAGTCTGCTCTTGTTCATTTGACGGAGAATAAAAAAATGTCTGTGTTTAGAAATGAATGGATGCTTTAATGGATAAAGACATTTTTTAGTTCTTAAAGCAGTTATTGGCAACCAGTTTGTTTACAGCAAACACTTAATCTGATGTTATTTAAATACTGCATTCTGACATTTCGAAACTTTCATTTTGAAATATATTCAGTATATAAACAAGCTAAAGTGATAGATCACCCAAAAATGAAAATTTTGTCATTTCAAACCTGTTTGAGTTTCTTTCTTCAGTGGAACATAAAAGAAGATATTTAGCTGCTTTTGTCCATATAATGAAAGTCACAAGAATCCAAAACAACACTCGACCCCACTGACTTTCACTGTATGGATAAAAAGTGCACCGACATTTTACAAAATATACTCTTTTGTGTTCCGCAGAAGAAAGAAAGTCCGTTGGGACTGGTTGTCATGCTAGGATGGCACGTGTACACCTTAAAAGAGACACAAATCAGTCACTGGCACTTCCAGACCATTAAACAGACCAGCTCATGCCATTCTTGTAATTCGTCATGCTTTACTGAAAAGCTGGCTGGCTACCAAAAGTGTAATTTATACAGACAAACAGCACAAAAGCACACATGTACACTCACACAGACACATACTGCGGCACTCTGGCCAGCAGCTGCACTGAAGAGCCACAGATGTTTTGGTGTTTTCATAATGCATCATGGGAGAAAGCATTTGGTCATGAAATATGTTCCACCTGAGAGATACAAGGGGAGAGCGAAAACAGAAAAATATAGGAGAGAAAACGAAAGGATGTATTTGTGTAATTTTGTACTTTTCAGGAAGCAAATAAGACGAAAACCTATTTCAGTCTCTAAAAGACTCACAATCACCCACAGTTATTGCAGCTCCTAGATCACACACATATACACAAAGTGATAATGATAAGAGACTGTTGGCAGACTTATCCTCAGGACTTGAAATGATGGAAGAAGGAGACAGGTGTATTTTTAGCGGTAGAGACGTGAGAGATGAAGAGAAAGACATGAATCTACACTCTCAACTCCACCGTAAGCTAATCAGAAACTCACCTCAGTAATTATGTCAATTTACCAACCTGCTTGGTGACAAGAGCTCTCGTTATTAAGTGGCTGCTGTTCAGCTATCTCGCCTCTAGGGGGCTGTAGTTAGAACAATGAATCTCATATCTCCGACAGTGATCACATTATGTGAAATATCCTTCTTTGTGCTTTTGTGACCTATTATGCATCGTAACTTTACATTACTTCTTACTGTCTTATATTGAGGACAAAACGATCGTGTTTCCTTTTTTTCTACCTGACTCATCTCTCTCTGTTTGCAATATTCTCACTGGTTGAATCCTTTCAAGCTTTAATTAAATATTCTCTTTCAGTCAGTAGGGGGCGCTCATAACGAGTGCAGCGTAGATGAGAGAGACTAAAAATGGCTATTTTTTTCCCCGCAAGGCTGCTCTCCAGATCTGTCTGTGAAGAGGAGGAACACAACTGCACACTCCCATTTTACTGGATATTTCAGGAACATTAAAACTAAATGGAGTAGCACATACTGTAATTTACTGGAGGACCATTTTTATGCCAACAACGTACAACTTTAAAACAAGAATGTCAATATAAACAGTGAAACGTCAAAGCAAAGAATCAAACCAGATGTGTATGTGTGATATATCTGCATTTCTCTTTATTTTGTCATTTGTTTAACGCAAAACAGAACTTGACACAAAGAATACACCATAATAAATACCACTCCCACCCCAAAAACATGCTTTCATTACCTGTCCCACCCCACCAAATATCACATACTCAATAATATTCATGTTCTTATATTATGCTCATATATAACAATACCACTGAAAAGAGAAAGAAAAGAAAAACCTTTTTCATAAATAAGAATATTTACACCAAGGCATGTTGATTTTGATTACTTTCCCAACATGCATATATAAAAATAGAAATCTGATAGCTTTATGTACATTTTTAACGTGTTTAGGTATATACACATATAAATATAAAGACTACAAATTGTATTTTTAAAATACAAAGATAAATACACTCACATTGTGTACACTGTGGCCAAAAACCAGAAAATACAAACATCATTTGGATAATTAGCATTCACAAAACATATTACATCCAGAAATGCAACTTTAACGACAATTGCAGGTCTCTGTGTTTTCCTGTTTGTATCTTCCTCCTCCTCACTCTCATATAAAAATGTTTTACTTTATCGTAGAGAGCGGAAGGAAGAGTTTAAGTTTTAGTCTTTAACTTTGCCTGACATCTTGAAGGAGTTTGTTGATTTCTGCAACCAGCTCGCTGGCGTCCATAATTTCGCTGCGACTGTCGCAGCGCTTGCCGTGGAGATGCCCGAGCACAGACTCTAACTCATCTTCCTCATGATTCTCAGGAATCTCCTCCATCGCGGGCAGCCATTTTGAAGAGGAAGCTGATGCTGCCATGGGAGCTGGCAGAGGGGTAGGGAGCGGAGCCACCAGGGCTGTCATGTGACTAGCAGGGGCGTGGCCATGTCCGGGATTTTGGAAATGCGTATTAGCGGCCCAAACCGCCACGTTCTGCTGATAAGTTGCAGGGCTTGGTTTACCAGGTAAGTGGCCCTTCCTTCTTTCCAACGATCCCACCCCCGTGGCGCAGGCTGTTTCCTTTTCAGTTTCATTAGTCTCGTTGTAATTATCCAGCGAGGAGGGGAGGAGCCTCTGGAACACGCTGTTCATTTCAGACAGCAGAGAAGTCGTTCCGCACAGGTCTTCCCCATCACCTGCCTCCCCCTCTCCCTCCTCGCTCTCCTTGCCGAATGTGGAGAAACTCTTTTTCCTCAGAGTTGACTCGCCAGATTGTGGTGCTTCAGGGGTGGCTTTCTGTTGAGGGTCTTCTCCAGGGATGTAGAGGTTGCTGCGGTAATCAGAGGAGGCTGGGGAAGGCAACGGGGGCGTGCAGCACTGCACTGGTCAGAGTGACCGAGGACACGACACTCTTCGGTGCACAGCTTCATCGCTATGGTGAAAACCAAAGCATTGATGGAAGAGGTTAGTTAATGATTGGTGTTTTCTGGCAAAGCATGCAAAACTGCACACGCCCTTAACTAGTCAAATACATCAATTGGAAGCCAAATGACTAAACAAAATATTTCCAGCTTCAGCCAACCCAGCTTTGTTTTCTAGAGACTATGCAAAACAAATCAAATATGCCAATTTATAGTGCTCATTGAACATGTTTGGCATTACTCATTCATGTTCTAGGGGCTGATTATAGCGCCATTAATTTTGAAAGTCCATTTATAATACATCTTAGAGTTAATAAATGCCCAATCTGGTGCATTTGCAAAACAGGCCTTCATTTAGCCCACTCTCTCTCATGCAGAGAATGAAAGATTAAACATGCTGATTTACAGAAATCAATGGCCCATCCCAGCACACAACCCTATTCTTGTTCTATTCACAGTAATGATTGTGTTATAGATCATCTATGCATATTTTTTCCATCAGAAATCATGATTTTCTCCAATAAATGATATGATCAGAGTACTGGCGCTATTGAGGTGTTTCATGTTCAAGAGAGAGATTGTAAATGTGTCTAAATGTTCAAAATCAAGGATATAGTCATTGTATTATGTGTTTTTTATATATGTGTGTGTCACATACTTCATTAAATGCATATATATGATGCTGTCCAGTGTGAGCAATTAACTTTTTAAAGAGGTATGCCCAAATATTATGAAATCAAGGACTCTTCTTCAACATCTCACTCTCTTGCTCACTTGGATGCAGTCGGTGATGTCCATCAGGAGTGAAGAGCTCACTGAAGCCTTCTCCAAGCAGAGGAGACTCCCTCCCCATCTCACAATCACTGTCTCCTGCCTCACTATCTCCTCTTCCACTGTCCTTTAGGCTGAACTTATCCATCTCATTCAAAGCATACCTAGAAACAAAGAACAGACAGTTAGCTATAACAATAACTTTGACTCAGTTACGGTTTATGCATTATCATTCATATATTTTTTTTACTTTTTAATTCACTGGCGATGTGAAAAGTATGAAATGAGCCTCTTAAGGAGGGAGCAATTTATGCGTAAACAAAAAAAGGCTTTATTCAAAGGGCAGTTGACTTGATGAGGCTGTCATGTATCGTCAGCATCTGTTACTTAAGTACTGCAGGGTGTCCAGACTCTCACGGACTAGAACTTTAAACCCCCTGTAGGATGGTCTGTAAAGGTGGCAACAGGCTGAAGTGTGATTGGTTACCTGTAGCTCCGGGTGTATTTGTTGCCACGGAAACTGGGTCTGGGTTGGTACTGGCCCTGATGAAGTATGGACAGAAGCTGTGAGACTTGCTATAGCCAAAAAGAAAAGAAACAGGGCGGGGGACAAATAAAGAAAGAAAAAATGGAAATAAAAAATGAATAATGGCAGACCAGACTGCAAGCCAACACAAATACAGACAAACCATGGTGGTGATGGGGGGGGGGTGAATGAGGGAATGATATGGATGTAAACTTATGCATGATGAAACAATCTATGGATATACAAATAAACATCCTATAAATAAAATAAACATTGGATATTATAACAAGTTTAGGGGGGATTAAATAGTCAAGATTTAACAGTTCACATTGAATTCGTATTGAAAACAGTTATTTTACCTCGACAGGTGGTGTGGCATGAGCGAGTTCTAGGGCGAAGTTCTCTGGCACATGATTGGAGGAGATGGTGACCAGGCTGTTGAGTGATTGGTGGCTGTGGTGGCTCTGGCGGCTCTCTGGAGCAGGTGAGGCCGAAGGGGAGCGAGGATGGGCCCTCACAGGCAGGGTCCCATTAACCGTGGGGACCAAAGTGATATCGCCCTTGTGGATCTGCCGGGCAGGTTTTTTGGGATGGTTTTGGTAGGTAGACTCAGCCACTCTGCAGTTATAGGAATGTCTTGGGTCCTTCTGCTCTCTCGTGCACCTGGTTGCAAACATCTACCATAACGATGAGAAGCACACCACAGATGGCACCAAGGGAGATGATAATGATCATAGACACATCTAGAGTCGATTGGTTGTTCATGTCTGAAGGATTCAGGGAGTAGCTTTCTGGATAGTCCCGCAGGCTAATGTGCAGAACGGCCCTCGCTGAGAGACGAATTGACGCCCCTCTGTCTTGCACCAGGATTGCGAGATCAAATCCCTCACGCCCCGAGGCCTCCACGCTTCCGTTGGTTCGTAACTCACATCTGCGTGGTTCAATGACAAAGAGTCCCTCGTCATTAACACCGACGATGGAGCAAGTTAGCTCGCTGTTGGCCCCTGCATCACGATCTGTCGCCTTGATGATTGTCACCAGATGACCAGGCTCGGCATGCCTCCATAATGGCACCTCAGCTGTGTGGTTGATTAGTTGTGGAGCAACAATGATAGGTGGGTTGTCATTTTCATCTAGTACAGTGAGCAAAACAGTGGTGTTGCTGCTCAGAGAAGCCAGGCCCGCGTCATCCCGTGCCTGCACGGTGAACGAAAGCCGGCCGACTTCTTCTCGATCAAAGCTTCGGAGTGCATACACAGCACCATTAGATGGGTCAATGGTCACATAAGTTGAAATAGAGCTACCTTGAACCTGGCTCTCTACAATTGAGTAGGTCACCTGACCATTAGAGCCCAAATCTGGGTCAGTGGCCACCACTGACGTCAGGTATGCCCCGGGCGAATTGTTCTCAGACTTGAAGATCTCATATCGGCTCTTTTCGAAGCGTGGAGGGTTGTCGTTTTCATCTTGCACCTGCACCGTGAAGTGTTTGATGGTGGATAGGCTTGGTGAGCCACGGTCTTCAGCGATTACCGTCAGGCTATATTCAGAGCGTTTCTCACGGTCCAGAGACACATTAGTGAGAATCATGTAGTTGTTCTCGTAGGTCTTCTGCAAGCGAAAATGCCCGTGGCCATGGAGACGGCACACAACCTCACCGTTTAGACCTGAGTCGCTGTCATCGACGCGCACTAATGCGATGAAGGTATCGACAGGGGAGGCCTCTGAGATGTAGGCCACCTCCTCTTTGCCCTGAGTCATAAGGTTGATGTTGATTTTTGGCTTGTTGTCGTTGACGTCAACCACTTTGATGATTATTTTGCAGTGGCCTGGAATGGAGTTGGGACCCATATCCTGAGCTTGCACATCTATTTCGTACGAAGAAGTGGTTTCGTAGTCAACTTTCTTTATCAGAGTGATGTGGCCATTATCTGGGTTCATTTTAAAGGTCTCTAAGATTTTGGGTGGCACGTGACTGCTGAAAGAGTACACTATTTTGCCATTATTGCCTTCATCCGGGTCTGTGGCGTTCAGGTCCACTAGTAGCGTCCCCAGTGGTGAATTTTCCAGGAGGTTGACCACGTAAGCCTGCTCGTCAAATGCCGGGCTATTATCGTTGGAATCAGATATGCTGATTTTAAGCAGAGTTGAGCCAGATTTCGGCGGCACGCCAGAGTCTGACGCTGCGAGTTGTAGTTGGTAGCTGGATTGTGTTTCCCTGTCAAGTTCCCTCATCACAACAAGGTCCGCGTACTTTGCGCCATCCGTACGCGTCCTGATATCGATTTTGAAAAAGTTATTCCGAGTGAGGGAGTAGGTGTGTAGCGCGTTTTCCCCGACATCCGGGTCCAACGCGCTATCCAAAGGGAAGCGTGTGCCCACAGACGCGCTCTCTGATATCTCTATGGGGATGATGGCGCGCGAGAACTGCGGAGCGTTGTCGTTGATGTCCAACACTTCCACTTGAATGTGAAACAACTGGAGGTATTCCGTGGGTAGCGTGATCACGTCGAACTCGATAGTGCAGTTTAAGTTTTTCTCGCAAAGCTTCTCGCGGTCGATTTTGGTGGCGATGCTGATCTCTCCGTCCTCCTCGCGCACGGAGAGTAGAGGGGTGCTGCCTCTCTGCATCGCGCGGAAGCGCGGGGACACTGAGCTCGGCAGTTTGGATAAGATACCGGCTACATCCTCGTTCAGTCTGGCGATCACCGTGCCTACTCTCTGCTCCTCCAAAACTTTGTATTTTAAAGTCTTCCCCGAAACGTTGTGCGCAACGGCCGCCAGAAGTATAAGTTTCAGAAGCGTCTTGCAAAACAGTACATTCCTGTCGCTGAAGTGTTTAGTTGTTCCCATCTTTGAAGCCGTGCGCAAAGTATTGTTCCACGCAGAGAGAAAACTGGCTGGTGGATTGTTCGATGTAAATTAAAGCATGATAAATCCTCAGATGTTGTGCATAGATTTCAAGCAAACTGCATATGAAGTCGAGGAACACGC
Organism: Sinocyclocheilus anshuiensis; assembly: GCF_001515605.1. Lineage (NCBI taxonomy): Eukaryota > Metazoa > Chordata > Actinopteri > Cypriniformes > Cyprinidae > Sinocyclocheilus > Sinocyclocheilus anshuiensis. Next base: position 783,149 of record NW_015558646.1, read on the forward strand.
ACTTTCCCTCTGTGTGCGTTTTCAGCGCCTCGGAGAAAGGATCAGGACGCAGTAATGCTGCTGCACACATCCACTTTCCTCTTCGTCTGACTGTGTGTGAGTTGGTGCACGGGTGTGTGGGAGGCGCAGCTCCTTGTGTGTGTGTGTGCTCTGTCTGTTACTCTGAGAACACTGACTGGCCCCTAGCCCACCTCAGACTGTGGCCCCCACCCTCTCCAAACTCCAGCCACCCCTCCTCGCCCCACGGCTGTACATCCCTGAAAAGAAAAGAAAATATAAGAAAAGGCAGAATGAAGGAAAGAAAGAGCAGTGATTGAGGTGGAGCTGGCAAGCAGATCTTGCCATGAGGAGGACAGAGTTTCAGAAGTGTGCCATAACAATAGAAAAAAAAAACACATTTATTCAAGACCAACGTTTCCCGTGTCACAATGGCACACTTTAGGTTAATTGCCACTGTAGAAATGTTTTCATTGTTGTAACATATTTGTTAGCTATCCATTTAACATACAGTGTATGTGGATTCTACTTTACTTGATTCGTTTTTAGAGTTTCAGTGTAGTTGTCTTTGACATTTAACTTTAATTAAAGTGGTCGATTACTTCACGCTGTCACTTTGGCACCACTTTCACTTTAAGGCAGAAAATGAGCTTTTTATAATGCCAATACGTATTACACTAATCAAAAATCGTTATGATATTATGATATTAAGTACAAACAGCTAGCAATTACAATGTAGTGCACTACTATACAGCATATAGTTGAAACTATAATTTTTTTATCTACAGCGAACTTTATTATTGAAAGTCTAAACCACAGCTAGAGTTTTGAGGATGAAGGGTAACTGGAGGATATCAGAGAGCACATCAGCGCGCTATTGTGTCTAGCTGGAGGAGTCTGCGCGCGTGGCGAATCGCGCGCGTTGAAAAGGATTCCCCCAACCTCCCTTAACCCGCAGTCAATGTGATTGACTCACAGGTCACACTCACCCCCACGGTGCACAATGCCACTTTACGACTCACCATCTCTGATTCTGCCGCATTAGTATCATTATGCGCGTTCACCTACAAACAAAAAGCAAACATGAGCTTCTGAATGTTTCACGGCCATCTGGTTTGAACGTCCAGAAAACAGAAACCAGTAATTACATCAGTCAGTCCTGCGAGAAACACATTTTCGCGATACACAACAGGAATTTCTGCTGTCTGGAATCACTGCCTATTTATTATTAAATAAAGACATTGGAACGTTTATCCATAAGGCATCTGATCCTTTGCGCGTCCTGCATTTTACCTAGTTTAGGCATGGAATTGCAGCGCATATGAAAGTAGTTTTGTACATGTTTAATGTGGAATCCTATTTTTATACTAGAGGCGTTCTGATCAACAGAAAGTGTGCTGTATGGAGATGCACCGTGAGACTGCATTGAAATTCGGTCCTGTGACCTTTGGCTGTCCATCTGTCGTGGGCCAGCTGAAGTCTGAAGCTGCGCTCTTCAAACCTGCTCAACACAGCAGTGACCCTGACTACATCCCATCAATCACTGATTGTTGTAAGCAAAAGTAATATTTTTAGTTAGGGTTTTCATTATGTCGTCAAGAATATGTCATCATATAGCATTTGTCATTTAATGGTTGCTCCCAGAGAGCCAAAGCGCAGATGACAGCTTTCTAAACCATAGGCGTTTGTCACACTCATAAATAAAGTTCCGCGTTTTACTCATGCAAGTTACTGTTTCTTATCCAGCAAGCAAACATTTAGTGTGAAAGCCTTCCTCGAAATGTAATGTAATTATTGCTTGCTAATCACATTTCATGCTCAAAGAAGTTCAAGTCAGTGCGTTTTAAACAAGTGGGTGGTTTTATTCACACGCCATATAAGGGAAAGACGCAGCATGTGCCCAAGCAGATGCGCATGAGAAACTTGTGATGGTAATCACTTATGCCATTTACATACTAGAAATAAATACATGGGATAGTCTAGCTAGATCTGAAAAAGCGAATAGCCTATGTTTTGTGTGCACTTCTGTGCTGTCTCATCTAGCCTATATGAGAGCCAAATCACGCAGTCATATTTTAAACTATTGATTGAATCTTTGTCTTCACGTTTTTATTTTAAAACGTCGTCATGTCACTTTGTTCGTAAAGTGACTAAACAGTTGACTGTAGTTAAGCTATAATCAAGTAAATAGTTTTACAGCAGCAGCCCAATTAAGCATACATGTCCTACAATATGAGCGGGTGTTGAAATCTGGCGGCGTCGTATGTTCTCATCAGATGGCTTTTTTTTGTGGACAGGAGGATTTGATATGCATTTTCAAGCTGTGGTCGTAAAGTCACCCCGGGCTGGAGGATAGGGAGGGGGCGTGGGGGAATTAACTTTGTCATTGAAATGAAAAAGGATCACGCACACAATGGAGCATGGCAGGTGGGACGTCGCAATTCGCAGAAGGGCCGTGGAAACCGGCGGGGAAGCGGAGCGCAGAGGGAGGAGGGGAATCATGGCGGAATGCTCCGGCGCCGCGGGTCGAGAGGGCACCGTGGATGTTTGTAAAGGCACGCGAGCATCTGCCGCCTGTGTGGCAACTCCTCTCCCCTCCTCCTTATTTCTCATACCGTTCTTTCTTTGCTCTGCAAATCGCCCCTGCCGTATTTTACTTCCTCTGTCCGCTGCCTTTCTCTCGGCTCGTGGCAGGTCACAAGCATTCGGCATGCGCCCGTCATGAAACCTTTATTAAAGCATGTCTTACATTTTGGGGGTTGAGTCCAAAGAAGAGTTGGATATTTACGCAATAGGACACACATTCTCGGGACATTAGGTACGCACACGTGCGTTTGTTTAGAACTAGTTTATTGATCTCAATCATGCACTTTCTGTTTACTTGAGCCAGATTTATTTCTTCCACATGAGTCATGGAGAGAAATCTGCCCTCCCACAATCTCCATGTTCACTCTAAAATAAAGATTCCAATTCGAACAAACCAAGAAAAATAGTCATCCTGCCTGACTTTTTCTTCAGGAAACACACACACACACACACACACACACACACACACAGAGAGAGAGAGATATTTTAAAGAATGTTTCAACTGTTTCTCTCCATACAGTGAAAGTCAGTGGGGTTCAAAACAACACTGAACCGCATTGGCTTTCATTCTATGGACATAAAACACCAAGGCATTTTTCAGAACGTCTTCCTGTTACACAGAAGAAATGGGGGTAATTTTTGCATTGTTTGGGTAAACTATCCCTTCTTTGCTGAGTTCTTTGCTGAACCTTTTGGACGAAATTCACTTCTGATTTACTCAAATGTTTTGTTAGCAACTCACTGTGTTCCAAAAAGTTAGAAATCTCTTGCTCTTCTTTCTGCACTATGATATGTGCCATTTCTGGGCATCACTGTAGAAAAGTGTGTTGTCAGCATCTCGTAGTCAGGGAATCCTGATTGGATTGGTTTATCAGCCCATCAGAGATATGTCAGCAATAATCTGCCCTTATCATTGATAAGCTTGACACCAAACATCAGATAATGCTCTATATATACATACAGTATGACTTATTAAAGAGTGCAGTATGTAAGTTAACTTGAGTTTCATCTCTCTCATTGTGATTGCATTTTTTCTGCAGTGTGTACTAAACGTACTAAGCAGACAGTGTGCCAAAAATAATGCAAAATATCTTCTTTTGTGTTCCACAGAAGGAGGAAAGGCATAGCTTTGGAACATCATGAGGGTGAGTAAATGATGAGAGAATTTTCAGTTTTGGGTGAACTCTCTTTAATATCTCAGAATTAAAGTAATCAAGGAAAGTACTGGTCCCACATTGGCAATTGACCAAAAAACACAGATATCCATCATTTAGAGGAGCAGCTGTTTGATATTCAGTCTAACTCGGCTCACATTCGCAAGCCACAAAAACATGAATGTTCTGTTCTCTGATTTTTGTCCTAAAAAGACAGAGCAAGAGTGTGTCTGCACAACAGAGTGTGTGTAAGAGGCCGATTCCCGTCCGTATGGCAGCTGTTACTTTGTCACCTGATCGCTTGTTTTTGTAGCTGAATGATACCTTGCTTCAGGCTGTATGCCGCTAACCTGCGGCTATCTGATGTCACGTTCGGAAAATGCTCTTCTGTTTTTATTTTAGAGTTCACAACACACCAACACCGCTCTTCTGTTTTTGATCATCATAGCTCGGTTAGCTTGAACTGCTTTTCTGATTTCAAGAAGAAACAATTGACCCTTTTTCTCCTTCAGTTGATCAGAGAGCTGTGTATTGACAAATGGAACCTCCTCGCTCCGTGTTTGTGTTCAACGTGGAGGAATAAATTGTCTTTTTAGTTCAAAGGCTTTTTCTGAGAACGACTTCACAAAACATGACAGTGCTGGAGATGGGGGGAGAAACAACCTATTGTTCGTTTTTCTCGACACACTTCTTTTCTCGGAGCGCACAAAGGCATGCACACTTCTGCGGGCATCGGTGACTTCGGCGCATGTGGGGGCTCAAAGGTGACATATTTCAGAAGGAGGTTCATTCAGTATGCAATAGATTTAAATCCTCCCTCTTTCCCTCTGTTGCAGCTTTGCTCAGTCTGCTTGGCTTGGCAGATGTGTGGGGGTCTTTTTTGGGGAGCCTGGGACAGCAGCGCGCCACGTGTTCACAATGTCAGCCTGATTTCCGTGGAAACTCTTATGAGCGAAGGATCGCCTTACACAAAGAAACAGAGCCACTTTCTCTACCCGCTACTTTCCGACTCTCTTTTTCGTACTCTCCGATTTCTTCCTCACACTCCCTTTATGTTATTTTGGGATTTTTTAGCAGTTTAAGACTCTCGCCTTCAGATTTGCAACCCCAGAATACACTTTGTATCAAATGAATGTCTTCAGCGCTGCGGGTTTAAATGTGATTTACAAGAGAAAGAAAATATTGTTCCACATGCACTAAAAGGGTTGGATGTGTCTTTAGAAAACTGTGTTTATCATCAATTAATGAGAAACATATACATTAACGAACTAAGAAAAAAACACATATTTTTAAATAACACCTTGCTAATTATAAAAACAGAAATTCCCGCTTTATTTTTGTGACGGTTTCCTACATAAAAGTTCTTTATGGTAAAAGCCAGAGAGTGATAGAACCCCCTCTGAGTTAAGCCAAGTAACTCTATCTCTCCTCCTAATGGGTTCAAATAAAACTCCAGACACATACACACATACACACACACACACACACCTATAAAAACAGGGAGTGTGTTTATCTTTCTGGTTCCAATGGAGGGTAAAGAGGATAATTTTATAGCTAGAGGAAGTTATCGTCTCCACATTCCGTCTAATCCAAACACTTTTTGGCTGCGGGTCAGCTTGAGTGCGCATATGTGCCAACCTCAGCACTCTTTCATCGTCTGTCTGTCTGTCCATTCATAATATTCCGCATTATTCCATCTGTCTGTCCAGGCATTCTGTGGATTTAGAAGGAAATCAGTGTCAAGGCCACCAGTGACCAGCCTAGGGAATGTAGTCACATAGTTTTCATAGTCTGAGACTTTTTTTTTTGCTGGACACGTTCCATCAGCTTCACATCTGAGTGCCAAATTAACCGACTCACATTCTCTGTGCTCTTGTACATTTCATGTTGTGTTCCCCATCCCTCCCCAGATCTTTTTAAAAGACAACAAGAGGCACACTTTGGTTTGTTCTTTGTTGCAGAGCGGCCGTCGCATTTAGCAAACCCCCTAACCCAAATCACACACGGTCCCTTATGCCAGCCAGTGATTTAACGCCTATCCAGCGAGCTCCCCCCGCAGAGACAGAGGGCATGCCATGAGAGAAGCCCTCTGTGGGGGGATGGAGCAGCGGACTAGAGTGCTGACACTCGTGGCTGTTCACATGCTGATGGTTCTTTGTTAGGGGACCAAGCAGGAGGTCCCCTTCAGGACCCCCTCCCAATCTGACACACTTAGTAACTTTTGTATTGGCCTGGGCTCTTTGTCAGACTTCACATGACCTTTGACTTCCCACTCAGCCGCCAATCAGACACCCTGAAAGTAAAGGGACAGCAGGCTGAAAGAGTGTGGAACAAAAGCTGCTGAATCACTTTATCGTGCACACACACACAGCTCTGACATGAGATTTTTCATCATCGTGGTCGCTATTTCTTTTGTCAAGCTAGGGCAAACTTCTAGTCATTAACATGAAGGATTTAGAAAGATCTTGTTATCCTTTGTTTGTTCTCCTCAGTGTGTGTAAGGGAGGAAACGAGTACAGTTTAATTTGAATGACAACAACTACTAGATCTCGTTTCTTTGCTGCTTTTGAGGTTGAATGTTCGTCACTAATGAGCTTGTGTGTTTTTGAAATAGCGTGTTAGAGAGTTGCACGTCTTTTGTTTGTCAAATGGGTGATTGTAATTAGCAGTCTCACTGCTGAAACATCATCTTTGAAAATCAATATATTTCTTCCTCATCATTAGTCATGTTACTCAAATAGTTTTATAGTTTTCAATAATTAATGAGTGTATCATTTTAGCAGTATGAATTCTTAGAGGTTGAATTGTTGTAGTGGAATTACAAGGACAAAAGCTCCTCTTCATAAATATGAGAAGATGACATTTTGTTGGGAAAATGTGTAATCTTTCTATGTGTATCTGTTTCAGTTTTAATGCACCTTATTGGCATGACTAATAATTGTGCATTTGAGCGACAGACAAGAAAATAGACCAAAACCAAAAAAAGTGTAGCATAATGTGCTTTGTCTCTTGCTCTCTATTTCAGAGACAAGCTTTATTGGAAAAGCTGTGAAAATGTACAAAATTGCTATAGCATTCAAAGTACTTAGAGCTATTGCACATGAAGCATGATAAATGACATATAACAGAAAATAGAATATGAATATTTCCAGTTATTGCTCAGCAAAATCAGAGAGTGTTGATTAAAGAAGATGAAAGGAATTCTGAAAGAGGAACGAGAAAGAAAAAAAAAGAGTGGCTCAGTTTTCACTTTTCCTTCCCTGCTTTGAAAACAAGCCAATCAATGGAGCCCTTGTGGCCTACAGAAGTGCAATGATGTATCAGTTTATCTGGAATTAAACGCTTTTTCTAGATTCTCTATTTTCAAAGCGCAGTAATGATGTGAGAGGGAGCAGTGGGAAGCTCTTTGTAACCTCCCTTGAGGATGAAGAGATGGAAGATTACGGTAGTGTGGGCTGAGATAGAATCCACTTTCATAAACCTATAGTGCAAATTCGGACACAGGGCATACAGTGGACATTTGAGCAATTAATAGTGGTACTATTATTATGAGCATTGAACTTGTGGAATGAAACTTGTCCCACAACATTTGTGCTATGGACATGAATGATATTTCAAATTTTGCAGCACTTTTTTTCCACTCAAGTCTATGAATCATTCATTCAAACGATTTTTAAAAAAAACGCTATTTCACTCAGGAATGATACAAGTGGCTACGTTATTGAGTGAGTCACTGAATTATTCATTCAACCGATTCATTTAAAAATGCTAATTAATTCAGGAACAAAACAATGACTGTCTTTATGTGTGAGTCACTGAATCATTCATTCAACCAATCTCATTAAAAAATTCTGATTTATTTCGAAGCAAAACAAGTGAATGTCTTTGAGTTAGTCATTGAATCTTTTATTCAGCTGATTTGTTTAAAAACAATGAATCATTCAGGAATTAAACACCATTAGTGCATTGATCCATGTTGCAGCGGTAACTTTCAGTAACCATAAATTGCCAATATTGTGTTTAAAATGTAAGTTACTCAACAGAAAGTTCCTCCAAAAATAAACATTCTGTCATAATTTACTCACTTTCATGTCATTCCAAACCTGTATGACATTCTTTCTTCTATGGAACACAAAAGAAGATTTGAAAAATGTTTGAAAAAGTTTAGTTTTTTATGCAATGAAAGGAAATAGGCCCAATGTTGTTTGGACCCCTTTTAGATTTAAAAAAACCTTCTTTTGTGTTCCACAGAATAAAGTCATACAGGTTTGAAATCTAGGTTAGTAAGATTTAGTATAGCAGTGATGTATAATGCAGGAATAATGATCTGAATGGAGTTGCATCATTTCAATTGTGTGAATATCTAAAAGCTTGTTTTTCATTTTATCTCTTTCTGCCTCTCTCTCTCTTTCTCTAGGGTACAGCATAGTAAGTATCCTGTCAGTCTGGCACGCCACAAGTTCAGAAAAGCCCAATCCCTTCACACATTCACGCACACACAACCCCCTCCTGTTCCAAACGGTGATAACTCAATTCCAGAACGCCCTCCTTGTCTCCAGCTCACTCAATCACTCACTCAGACACACAATCACACACAGACACACACACACTGCACAAAGTAAACTCTACCAATCTCTCTCTGTCTCCCTCTTCTTGTCTCTTGTGGCCCTTGCAATGCACCAAGTCCCATGCTTGCCATATGGTGGAGAACTGAGAGAGGGTTGCACAGTTCCAGATTTCTGTGCCTAACAAAGTAGGTCTATGAATATATATGTATATACACACCCACAGGCTCACACAAACCGGCCAACAAGTGCACAACAATCTGGATCAATGCGGTCTCGGATGTGTTATTTTAATGTTCATCACTTGTTTGTGTTGCATCTGTCGTTAAGTTCTAGTATCAGATCATTTGTGGATTAATAATGTTGATTACCACAAAAAATAATTTTGACTTGTCCCTCGCGGAACCAGTTTTTGGAGAATACAATAATTGTGTATACATAATTTCAGCTGTAAAGTTATTTCCATAATTTTTTACATCCGCAGTGTTGGCAACAAGTTATAAAAATGGATATAAGTTTACACAGAAAAGATTTTTCACAATGAAATCACTTCGATCGCCATGTGGCTATCATATTGAAAAAGTGAACGTTTTACCATTTACAGATTAGCCTCATTCACATACATTTATAGTGCCTCACTGTAACCTGGACTTTTGCTTTAAAAAAAAAAAAAGAAATTAATTGTTGTACTGAACTCAAAATATTCCTTCAAGTTCCTTAGTTTATCTCAAATGTCTCAATATTCCCTGCACTCAATTTATCATCAAAAAAGTGAGGGTTTTATTTTTTATTTTATTTATTTTTTACTTTTTGTTTGGTAACAGGACTTGCATCGGTTGCAGTTATTGGAGTACACACACATATGTCTGTGTCTGAATGTGAGCACACATGCTTATGTGTTAACAGGGTCTCCACAGGATATTAAAGGCCCTTGAATCATCTGTCCAGCTGGCGGACCCACTGGTATACACACTTTCTCACACACACACACACACAACTGCAGTTCACAGAAGGCACTCTGGCTCGCAGCCTACAAGCTGTTTAGGGGGAGGCATAATTACAACTCTCCACTCTCCTCCATTCCAGTCTCAGGGCATCCATAGCGAGTTCTCTCTGAACACATATAAAGAACACCCAGAGAATCTGCTGTCTGAACTCTCAGCTGGAACTGCAAACCCAAATGTCTTCAGACGGCATCTTTTCAGCATTTTTTCTGTCCCTCTCACACTCTCCAGTGGTTTACATTGCTCAGCCATTCGTCGTTTTTCTTTCTCGCTCACATCTGGATGCGTAGTGGGCTACAGATGCGTTAGAGGGGGATATTTTCATAGGAAGTGTTTGTAGATGAACATTGTCTGGAAGCTGTATTTCATCTCCCATCATTCCCCACCCCCTTTTCCTTAAATCATGAGTGGACCATTCCACTCTACTCTAAACAAACCAAAGCTCTCCTCCATCAGATGGAGAACAATTAACTCTTTCACTCTTTTTTTCCCCTGTGCTTCCCTCTCATCACTTGATTCGTTCCTATAAACATTCATTTCTACCAGGTGTGTTTTATCTGAAGAGCAAATGAGAAAATAATTGACGTTGCTGAAGTAATACAGAGCTCTAATTTTTCCTAAGTAACACTGTCTGACAGCCATGGGAGGGAGGCAGCATCTCTTTTATCTCTTTTGAGCTCATTGTGTTCTCTTTGAGATACCAAAGTTGGCATGAATGTGAAGGGGGATAATGGCAATATATATGCAAAATATCATGTGCGAGGAGGCAGTGCCTCAGTGTTGCTGTGATCGGCTGACTACCCTGTCAATGCAATAGTGCCTGGCTACAAGTAATCCGAAAAACACATGGAGGATCATTACTTTTGGTCACATCTGAAACAAAATTAACTGAAATTAAAAGCTTTGATGAGAATGGTTTACTGAGGATTCTTAACTAAGGATTTAAGTAGACATTCACTTTGGACAAATGTTTAAAAAAACATTTTTTTATTTAATTTTTCTTTTTTTTAATTACATTTTTCTTTTTTAAATATTATAGTCTTGGATTGTGTGTTGATAGTTTCAAGTGCACAAAAAGTGTTCCATAAGAAGCCTTTAAGGTTTATCATGATTTTTTTTTTCTTTTTTTTTTTTTTACTTCAGAAGGAACTGGAGCATGAATTCAGGATTATAAAACCCAAATCCAGAGATGCACCACTGATGTCTACAGTATTTATTGTGGAATAATAGAAGCCACTCTTTCATTAAATTCCTGTTCCAATACTCACTTTTTATTCTACATGCCTTTATGTATGTGTTTCTCTGCTCTTTGCTTTTGCTGATGTGGCTGCTGTAATGAAACAAAGCTGTGCATTTGTGTTTTGTCACAGTAAAAGAAAGAATAGCTGGTGAATGCTTTTAAAGAGCTCTGTTAGTAATTAAGAGGGTGATGACACCACGCTCAAGGCTTAGTTATTGGTGATAACTAAACGGGCTGAAAAAGCTCAAACTTTATGATGTCTATAAACCAAAACAGACTCATCCATATACAGGGTTGTCATGCACGCTTTTATTTTGATGGGGCACCAGTGGCTGTTCTGGCTCACTAGGTGACCTAGGACAGATAATAAAAATGAAATATACTCTTTAGTAGTTATTTATTTAATATATTTACCCACTAATGTGTACAACTCAGATGCATAATGTAAAATGTTTTTTGCTTTTTTTTTTTTTTTAACTGCATGAATTTTAGATGATGTGGACAGCATAAAAGTCGTAACTAAAATTGACCAATCAAAATGAACATTCAAATAACACAACATCGTTTTCTTCCATCCAAATACGGCCCAGCAAGCCCTAAATTAAATGTGCTTCCTTTCGCATATGCAACCAACCAGTGGTGTGGATGGCAATACCCTACCTAATCTGGAGCATGAAGAGCTAATTGTGTAATTATGAGTGTTAGAGAAGCTGAACACACAGCACTAGCTAGACTAAAGTTTAAAAAATACACTATGTGTACACATCTATGTGTGAATCTGAAGTCCAATTAAAGAACAAATACTTAGATGAGCCAGTTCTTTTCAGTGAATCAAAAAAAAAAAAAAACTACTCTACCAGTGTAGAGTCTGAGTCTCTACCAGACTGATTTTCAAACGAATGGTTCTTATGAGCTGGTTCTTTTTAGTGAATCAAAAACTTACAGTGCAACTAATGTAGTCCGATTCTCGAATGAATAATTTCAATGAGTCAATTGTTTCAGTGAATCAAGCACATATAGCTCACTGTAACTCAGTAGAGTCTTACAAAAGTACTAAATTTACTGAAGTATTAAATGTACTGAAGTCAGTAAAGTAAAACCGCCTTTTGCAAAAACACACAAAAAAGTTTTAAAATTCGAATTTAAATAGAATTGAATTTCTCTTTTCCATCTGAAAGAACCAAGAAATATTTTTTTTGCCTTTATTACAATAGGACAGTGTA
>NW_015558646.1:804952-811792 GCF_001515605.1 Sinocyclocheilus anshuiensis
GATTCGAACTCAGGACGCCCGTAATATGTCGGCGCACTGCCCACTAGGCTATCGGCACTGACTAAAAAAGACTGTTAATGGAATCAGAATGGTTAAACGAAACATAATTTTATAATATCCATCACTATAAGACTTAAAACATTAAAGATAATTAAAGACTTTAAGGTTTTATATTTATTTATTTATTTTTTAAAGTTGCAATTTAAAAAAATCAAACTCAAAAATCTAAATGCATGTGCGACCTAAATAAGTGTGAAGCTTATTGTGGCCTTGTTTTTCTCTCTCTTTCTGTTTCTGATTTTCAATGGCTTGTGTCAGGGGCCCACAAGGATATTATGGTTTTTCTGCTAAACTCAACAAAAAAAAGGTTTACCTTCTGCAGGCCAGTGTGTACGTGAGGTCAGGGGCTTGTGTGTCTACTATGAAAGATAGAGAGCAAGAAATAGCAAACAAAAGTAATTGATGGCACATCTGTGGATTCTGAATGGTGATACCATTCGTCTACCCTTCTGGGAGATGTAGCTCTGACAACCAGCTACCAACCACTACATTCCTATTTTTCCAAAGAGGCCATCGCTTGCTCTTAGAGCACCCATGAGCATATGTCCAAACAAAGCCAGCTGTTGTGCTTTAGTGCAGTTATATTTTTGCACTGACATGGTACCTGATTATCTTCTTTAAATAACGTTTGCAAGGCTTTTAGGATCATTTTTGTGGTCTCATTGCAGCACTTGGTTTCTGTTTTGGTTGAGAAACGGAATGCATTCCCCAGGCCTCGATAAAATTTGATTAGTTCCACTTGAGGACAAGTAGTTAATGAAGTTTGGGTTGAATCTAATATAAGCATGACTATTTAGCGGTGTAAAGTCATAACGTAAGACGTGAATTGGCATCAAAAATAGCTCAGTGGAAAATTCCTTGTCTTCTTTGTTGCTTGAAACTTTACTGAATGGTATGAATCAAGGAATACAAACAGTTTTCTTATCTTTACACATCTAGTAAAACTGCACTAGGAGGGCACAGTAAAAATTAACTGGCAATGAGAAAAATGCAAAGCATGTGAGAGGTGGACCATTGACTGTATGGTACAAGGCATGCATACACTCCCTTCATTTTTTTTTTTTCTGGCCTCCCCTCTGTCAGGGGCAAGATGGGTCAGCCATCCCAAGCACATGATGTTTGGAAGGAGGAGGAGGGACTGGCCAAGTGGAGGCTGAGAGGGAAGGCATCCCGCTTTGGGAGATCACAGGATCTGTGGGGTGACTGAAGGATAGCAAATCACTGATCTGATAGTGGAGGGCAGTTGAGGGAGCATTTATCATCAATCTGAATCTTACTGATTTGTGTTTTGAGTCCACTGGAGGCCATTGGCTGCATTTAGTGATTAATGTGGTTGTCTCATGACTAAAATAAAAAAGTTGGAATTTTAAAGGCCAAGTGTACATATGAGAGAAAGTGTGAAGGATAAAGGCCCATTCATACCCAGCATGTGTATTTATTAAAAATGTTCATTGTGAATAGAAAAATGGATTTCCATAGAATAAGAAAGAGTATTTATTTTCTTTCATTTTAGTTTAATGTATACACATAAAGCTGATCACTAATGCACAGTTACAATATGAACAAATATAAAGTCATCACATGGAGATGTAGTTCATAATAGTGCTCTTATATTTCTCTCATGCACAAAAAAAATTACTCATACTTCATCCTGCACATGGGAAATTAACTTGATAAAAACCTGCTTTAATTGAATAATACAGCAACTTTCCCCAGCACTTAATGGAGTTAATCTTAGATAATTACCAAAGATATTTTTGCTGTTAGCATTCAATGATTAAATTGGTTTCATTTTATTGTCTTTGGAGTTATTGCTGTAATTTTGTTATTGGACCGTTTTCAAATGAAAGTTTTAGAATAGATTATTTTTAACCCTGACATTAGAGACCTGTTAATTCTATTCTGTGGTTGTCACAAAATGTCCCCACAAAGATTGCAATATCCAAAATCCTTGTTCTTGTGGAGACATATTTTGGTCCCCATGAGGAAAACGGCTTATAAATCATACAAAAAAAGTCGTGTTCTTTGAAAATCTAAAATAGCAGAACGTTTGAGGTTGGTTTAGGGTTAGGGTAAGGGGATAGAAAATACAGTTTGTACAGTTTATCCTGCTATGGATTAACTGGTATTACAATCTGCCTTAGTTGGTGAATAGACCTTTAATTAGTGTAACAGCATGCTCATACCAAACTGTGTTAAAAATCAATTTTGTTTGTGCGCTTCAGGTGAGGAGTTGTGGTTGCTTCCTAGCATTCCACATCGATCAATTATGATGCTCCATTTTAGTTTATTTGTTTTCTTCAGTTAGATACTCGTTAAGGCATCTACAGCAAGGCAGTTGTTTTTTTTTTTCTTTTTTAATTTTTTTTTTTGGCACAGACACAGAATAACGGACATGTTGAGGGGAGGCAAAAGATCAGTTGCAAGTAACATCAATTTCTGTTCTTACTACTGATGGCAAAGCATGTGTGTGTGTGTGTGTGTGTGTGGAACACACTGTACCATGGCAGTCGAGTGGTCAGGAAATGTAATTTTTATCAGTATAGTGGCTATTATAACATGCCATCTAAAAATACACCCTCTCCACCATTGCCTTTGCCTGTCTGAGCAGAAACACATCTGCTGCTCCTCTGCAACAGCTATAATGTGTGAATCAGTGATACTGTATGTTTCCTCATCACACAGATATTAAATTGCATGCAAAAGACATGGTAAGAGGAATTTCATGCCGTTAGATCTGTTACAGTGGAATTGTTTTGACTGAAAGAGCTCTCTCTTTATGTGTGTTGTTCAGATGTTGTGTGCTGGAGCATTAGACTCTTTTTAACATAACTTGACTCATAACCACAGCGCTAACTTTCTAACCACAATCTAAACATACAGTAAGTTCTTGCTTGAAGTCAGCTACTTTTGTGGGTGTTTCTTTAACGTATAGTGTCAGTGGTTGATTTTTGTGAACCCAAAAAGATTACAACTTTATTTACATGAAGGTTACAGTAAAACGGTCCTGGAAACTTTTGAAACACTTCATCTTATATTATTATTTTTCAAAAGTCCTTTTATTATTTACATTTGTTTTGGACAATCTTTCTATCTTTAACTATGAAATTCCATCTTAAAAATATAAATATTACATTTTTAGAACTGTGATCAAAGTTCTAAAAATAATGCATTAATCATAAATCATTTCAACATTTACTGTGTGAAAATGTAAATGTTTTTTTACTCAAATTGCCAGTGTTCCTTTAGTTGTTGCATCATTTACATTTACATTACATTACCATTTTTTTCCTTTAATAAAGTTTTATCAAAAGTGGTTACCAAGGAGACAATATTTTTTTATACTGTCTTTTCTGACAGTGTAAGTATGTCTTTAAGTTACATAAAATTCTTGCTATTAAAATAAATACTTTAAATGGCATCCCCACCACAAAGTGAATGATGATTTGAGATGTGGTGGAACTGACAGTCATGACAAAAAGAACGAAAATGAATTATTGTTCACCATATGGTGTATGAGATGCCAACTACGTTTAAAAGTCATTGCTTCACTCTCATATCCATTATAGAATGCCATACAACAATACAGCATTTGAAATGGTTGAAATGACACTGAGCTGAAAATGTTCACAACTTACGTAAAAAACAAATCTCTTTCCTAAAGGTCCACAGAGCCAAAAGTAGCCAGAAGACGCACCCGCATATGTATGTGCACGTGTTTGTGGAGTCTGTGCTTAAAAGTTCCAGTTCTGTCAATGAGTCATTTCTCTTTCCGCCTCTCTCCCCATCTCTCTTTTGCTGTGCAGAATGAAATGAGAGAAAAAGACTGAGAAAACCTGCTGCTGTCAAATGTACCTGCGCTCTACCGTGAGTGGAGTCTTGCAGTGTGTCACCGTGTGTCTCTCACTTTCCCCAACAACATCACACCGGGTTTTATGAAGCCATGTTCAAAGAGTGTCACACTGCAGGACATCTGCAAGACACGTGAAATGGAGAAACAGAGCAGGATAAAGAACGAGGCTCAAGACAACAAAAACGAGAGAAATGGGAATGAACGTCCAACTGATACAGAAAAGCATATACTTAAACTATGCATGTTGCTGTTTACTGCATACTGTGAAGTGCTTGTTTTTAAAAGAAATAATATGTGAAACAGTATGAATTTTACAATGATAAACATTTCAAATTTGACAGTCACATGGTAAAATTTCAAAGGTCTAGTACAGTGCAGTGCATTGTGGGATATGGTATTCTTTTGTATATTGTACATTCTAGTAAATATAGTAAATCATTTAGGTTTTTTAAGAATGCTTGAAAACACAAAATATCCTTTATTTTTTAAGTAGTTTTACAGCATGTTTCTGAAGAGAATCCACAAAATGAAGACAGTTACTACAGTTCAATTAAGACCACATTAAACTATTTCAGTTGCACTGCTATCATCTGTTCTTGTATTTTTGCGTGACCAGCCTTTTTGTTTGTGTGTGATTATATACAGAGATCAAATGTCACAGATGGCAATTAAACTTTTGTACAACATTGTTCCACAGCAACAAGACTTGTTAATTAATAATTAAGCATTTTTACACATAGCTTGTTTGTTCACACTTTAGATGTCTCAAGTACAATGAGCTATAGCGTGCAGAAAAATAATCGAATGATCTTGGAATAGATGTGCACAGACGTTTTGCTATTTTGCCTCCTTAAAAGTCATTTTGCTAACTTCAACAACTCACCCTTTCTTCAAAACCCTGCTGGTAGATGCTGCAACCATCTGGGTCCAAAAAGCAGAATAGCTTGTATTCTGGTGACTTTTTTTTTGTTTGTTTTTCAAGTAAATTAAAAACTAAACTAAAAGCAGACCATAGACTATTATGTAATTTAAGTTCATATACTTCCCAGATGCAGTTGGTAAAGAAATGGTTGCACGCTTGCATCACTCTTAAAGGGGTCATATGATGCTGTTAAAAAGAACATTACTTTGTGTATTTGGTGTAATGAAATGTGTTTATGCGGTTTAAGGTTCAAAAAACACATTATTTTCCACATACTGTACATTATTGTTTCTCCTCTATGCCCCGCCTTTCTGAAACGCGTCGATTTTTACAAAGCTTATCGGTCTGAAAAAGCGAGGTGTGCTCTGATTGGCCAGCTATCCAATGCGTTGTGATTGGTCGAATTCCTCTAGCGTGTGACGGAAATGTTACATCCCTTACCATATTGTGATGCCTGCGGCAACCACATGTGACGAACCCGGGCTGGACTCCACTTCGTCCATGGTGAAAGCCGATCCGGCGATCGACAGCGCGAAGTTGAAGTATACCCTCAGCGACCAGCACGGATCAGCTCCAGGCATGACGACGCGATATCGTCCTCTTTTGGAAGGCCAAACAAAGTAGTTTCACTTTCACAACGAAGCACACAGCGCCTTCACGACATGGCGGCGGCGGCAACAATACTACAGCGAGAATAAAAGTTACGCCTTCTTTCTTTCCATGAACATTTGGGCGGCGTTATGCAAATCTTCCCACATAGTGATGTAGATATGTGGGGGCGTGTTAGAACGAGCCGTTTTAGGTAGGCGTGGCTGACTCCTAACTTTTATAAAGAATATCTCTTTGAATTTGAGACTTTAGTCTTTGCAACTTTACAGATCTTCTTTATGCACCAAGAGCTTGTAACACTCCAAAGAGAAAGGAAAACTTGAAATCGCATCATATGACCCCTTTAACACCGCCGTGCTCACGGGGACACCAGCTCACCAATTTAATTAGTCCGCCTGGCTAACATCATGTTCAAGTAACACAGCCCAAGCGTAATTGGCTTGAGGGTAGCAAACAAACAAGCAAAACACAGCTCAGCATTAGCCATCTGATTCAATTGTTTAATTAGGACATGCGTTCCAGCAAACACAAATTTCTCAGAGGAATGGCCATAACTCATAGCTCATGCTAATCTACCGGCGCAGTCTAACTACTGCATTCTACTCCTCTACCTATAAGGCTTTAAGATGCTTTAAACCTAATAGAACGAACAGTAGAATTTCGGTGTAGAGATGGTTTTCACTCTGTTTTCAAATTAAACTTAATTTAAATTACAAATTAAAATAAAAAAAAAAGCAAGTAACACATTGAGTTAAACGTGTAATTTTGAAGCTGCAAAATGTAAATACTATTTTTGGTAACACTTGAATCAAAGCATTTATGTATAATGCATTATAAAATTTTTTTTTTTGCATTAATTATGCCTTGTAATGTACCTTATAATGCATTGTACAATTTCATGAATAATTGTAATCACAGTTAATACATAAGATTTATCAATTCATTGTTACACTATGCATTTTAAATGTGGTTATAATTATTTACAACAAGATATAATGTAGTACAATTCACATTATGAATAGTTATAATGCAGTATACCCTTTAATAACCCTTTATAATGCATTATACTTAAAGGCTTTAAGTAAAGTATTACCCTATTTTCTTGTAAACATACTTTTTACAGTTCTCCAACCAACAAGTTTAAGCAAGCATAAATGATTTTAAGACTATTATTGTGGTCTGATATGGTACAGGTTATGTTTTGCAAATGTAATTGTGTGTGTGGATGGTTCTTTTTAAATACAATTAAGTGCATTTCCCTCCAAATTCTAATTACTGTTATAGATTTGGGTTTTTTAGTTTTTCTTCTCAGTGATGATTCTGAATCATTAGATTCTTCAAAACAATAACTGTAACGGGGCTGACGAGACGTGAGACGTGTGGATCCATCTGCAGG
>NW_015558646.1:812417-812829 GCF_001515605.1 Sinocyclocheilus anshuiensis
ATACTACTAATACTCCAATGACTGCTAGTTGACATGTAGTTGTAGAGTTACTTATCAACAGCTGTCTAAATGGTACCATCAAAATAATCAAACTGATATTACAGTAAAAATAGTTCAAAGCAAATGTGTCATATTACACATTCATCTGATCTGATATCTGATCTTATGGCTGTTTGAGAGAAAAAAATGTTATTATTATTATCATTAGTATTATTACTACTTATAAGTGGTCTTCGACCGCTTTAAGTAAAGTAGCATAAGAAAAATGGCAAGATATAAGACTTATAATACATTATAACTATGAGAAATATAATCCATTGTAACTTAAGTGGACGCAACATGTTCACTGTGTGTTATAAATCATCATACTCTTAAAAGCTATAACCACAAATAAGTAAATATTATAATACAT
>NW_015558646.1:815499-887461 GCF_001515605.1 Sinocyclocheilus anshuiensis
GGGCTGACGAGACGTGAGACGTGTGGATCCATCTGCAAGCTTTATTAAAGAGAAACAATGGCAAACAGGTATATGGCGGGCAAAAGACAAGAATAGTCCCAGGGCTAGCGTAGGTCACCGATAAGCAGACAGAATCACAGGGGCGAGACGAGAGGGAAAAATCCAGGAAAACAGGCAAAGATCAGAAACCGCGAAAACAGGCAAGGCAAGGCAAAACAAGGAAAACACAGAGACTCGGAATGGGGTACGGGCTAAACAATACTCAGCCCAGAAAGGTGGTTAGAGTGGGTGTTATATAGTGAGTGAGGTGATTAGAAACAGCTGTGTGCAATGAGTGCAATCAGTGCAGTGTGCAAATCGTGCAAAGAATGATGGGATATGTAGTCCGGGGTGCTATGCAACAGTTTGTGTTGTGCGAGAGTCAATGTAATGGAAAGGGTGACCTCTGGTGGTGAATAAACGGAAGTCCATGGACCGAATTCGTGACAATAACATAAGTAAAATTCTAATAGATACATAATAAAAAAAAATACTGATTGATTGCATAAACTGAAAGCAGAACAACATATACTACCATTTACTGTATGAGTGCTATTTTAAATGTATTATTTAAATATTAAATGTATTTATTTAATTACTTATTTTGCATTACATTAGTGCAAATTAGGAGAGGATATGGGCTTAATTGCTATGAAAATAATCATATTAATTTTTCAACAAAAAGATATAATACTCTCTGTGCAGAATAATTCTGTGTTTCTTTCTTTTGATTTTGACTGAAATATGATCTAGGCATTTTCTTGAGAGATGAGATTCATGTCTCTCTAGTAAATGAAGAATCAATTTCAGTTTCAGCAAGATTTTTTGTAACATTATTGTTATTCTATTTTGTATTATTATTAAAAAAAAAAACTGGGTAACACTTTCTATGAAGCCCGTATTTATAATACATTATAAGGGTATTCTTAAGGCATCATAATTAATGAGCTGTTTAAAGGGTACCATCAAAATAATCAAACTGATATTACAATAAAAATAGTTCAAAGCAAATGTGTCATATTACACATTCATCTGATCTGATATCTGATCTTATGGCTGTTTGAGAGAAAAAAATGTTATTATTATTATCATTAGTATTATTACTACTTATAAGTGGTCTTCGACCGCTTTAAGTAAAGTAGCATAAGAAAAATGGCAAGATATAAGACTTATAATACATTATAACTATGAGAAATATAATCCATTGTAAAAGTGGATGCAACGTGTTCATTGTGTTATAAATCATCATATTCTTAAAAGCTATAACCACAAATAAATAAATATTATAATATATTAAAACTGTTCTTATGAATATTCATGAGATTATACAACATATTATAAGGTTTTTTATAATGCATTATGCATTCATTATAATGCCTTAAGAATACCCTTATAATGTATTATAAATACGGGCTTCATAGAAAGTGTTACCAAAAACTGTAGAATGAACATAAATACAATGATGGAAGGAATAAATAATTGCCGATTGATTCTTTATATACATTTGAGGTTGTCAAGAGAAAGTTCAGTGCATTTAACTGTAAATGTGCTGTATCAATTCATTCACTTATTCACAGGGCATGTCAGCTATTTACATGTCTGTTTCTCATTCAACCACCACAGGAAGCCAAGCAATGAACATGTGTTATTGCTTTCCTCATGTTTCTCTTACAACAACACATGCACATTGATCGCCTCTGCATACCTTTGTCTCCTCTCCTTTCTCAAGAGATCAACACACGAGTAGCTTAACATACAAGTATTTATAACCAATCGATATAAGATAGCGATAAACTTTGCTGCTGATATTACAAGATTTAGTCTGTCTCTTTTAATTTAACTCAAAAGTTTTGTTGAACAAAACCAATTGTTAGATTAAAAGCAAAGTTAAACAATGAATTGCTTTGTGCTGTGTTTTTCTCTTTTGATTAATGAATTCAACCATATGAAACGCAGCTTTTGCTCAAATGGTCTTGGAAAGATGAGAAAAACTGCTTCCAGCATGAATGAGAGAGCCAGAGAGAGAGAGAAAGATAGATGGAAAGATGGAATAGTAATACCACTAGCATAGATAATGTGGCTAATTACCGTGGCAGAGACTGCAGCCAAGTATTTTATTAGAAACGGCACTAAATTCAGAGACTGTACACGTACACACACACACAATTGGGCACATTCATGCTCAGAAAGCACTGCCAAGGGGCCGATCACATCTAAGGGCATGTGATGCTTCCAAGCACATCTGTACACAGTTACAGCACATTTCCACACTAGTGCGATTAAGAACTGTCAGTCAATTATATATGTGTGCACATTTTACAGTTAAAAAAATAATAAAAAATTTGTGCTAAGTCAGCTTAAATTCTCCCCAAGTTTGGCTCCAAAACATTCTCTTTTTTTAACAAGGAAACTAGATTTAGTTTCACCTCAAAGTTATGTTTTTTGTCTTGAAGTACTGAGGAGTGAGTGTGTGGATTATTCCTCTTCAAGAACCCATTCTACATTTACTGTCATCATGTTGACTCACTATACACCATCTTCACAAAATGAGAGAAATAATGAGGCATGTTTGTGAGAAGAAAAACAGATTCGCACTTGGAGAGTTTAAACCCCTATTTTGCCTCCAGAAATCTTTGAAGTTATGTAGCGTTTCTTCAAGCTTACAAAAGAAAAGCTCGCATGGGCTCCCGAAAAGTTTCGTCGCAGAGGTAGCTTTTTGAGCTCAAGCTAAAATATAGATATTAAAAACTCCTCTGCACTGAAATATTCAAATGCCTTTAGCTAGCCAAAAGAACATCCTGCTAATATGTTTGATATTTTTTTCATGTTTAAGAGGCAGGATCTGAATAATTGATAGCTGCTTTTTAATGACCTGAAGATAATGTGGGACTGGAGCGAAAAGAGGCCGAATGTAGGCGGTAGAGAAATGTGGAGAGGAAAGGTGGTCAGAAAAACCAAGGGGGATTGTGGGAGGAGGATTTAGGCCCATGCATCAAAATCTCTTTGTAGATGGGAGACGACCCCCAGAGCACCATGTATCATCTCTACATCTCAGAACTTGATGAAACCCAAAAGTAGAACCGTGTGGATTGCACAAAGTTACACAGAGGCTTTCATGTAGACCGCTGTATCAAAGTGCTACAAAAAGACTTTGTTAGATTGTTTGATCTGTTTGATGGAAAGGAACAACATTGTATAGAGTTGTCAAACCATGTGCACCTTGAATTGTATGAGGGTTGGAAACATTCTCTGATCAACTAGCATTGGTACCATTTATATATTTTGACCTATCATAGTAAATTTATGGATTTAAATTATATGCATATGTCCGAAGTTGATGTAAGCTCTTTGTCTAAGTACAAGCCAAAATGTATCATATTAACCAAAATGTTGTGTGCCAGGAAAAAAAACTGCTCCATGCAGGTCTCTTAATACCTGATGTTGTCAAACCAGAAACATCAGAGGCCGAGATGTGGATACTATCTGTATCGGATGTAAGTACTGACAGTGTTGGGGAAGCTACTCTGAAACTGTAGCTTGATAAGCTACAAGCTACTCATAAGTTAAAGTAGTTAAGCTACAGTACAGTTAAGCTAGTATTCTTTCAGTCACCGCACTGGTGTGGATACTGCACTTTGTATTCACTGATTCTACATCTTGAAAGTATGACCCAAATGAGAGTTTTCACTGGAGAATGTCATCTGAACAAGTAAGTAACAACTGCCACTTTTGTTCTGATCAACTGAGGAAAAAAGCATTACAATAAATTACGCTATCAATCTCCAGTCACTGATGATTGTCGTTTCGACCTTTCTGGATTTCTAGCTGGGACAACTTCTTTATGTTTACAGACATGACGTAATAACAAAGAATTTCCCGCGAAAACCTACCCGTACCACTCAAATTAGAAAACTTTATTACAAGCTTACCGTTGTGAATCGAGCTAAAGTAAGTCGATAGTTTTGAACACGGGCTGGTTATGCACTTGCTCAAAAATTGATTTTGGATCATTTCCAAAAACCAAAAAAGTTACGGACTGCAGCTTTAAATTAAGAACACAGAAGTGTTTTCTCAAAAATATTGTGTGACAGATAGCTGCATTATGGCAAAAAATTAGATTGAATTCTGAACAACCGCTAACATGTGGCTCCGACAGGGAAAGCACTAACAGGTGTGATTTGGGGAAAATAATCTAATTGTGATTTTTCTGGTTAAAATATTAATAAAAAACAAATTAATAAAAAACAATATAATAATTAGATAAATTATTATAATTAGCCTTCGTGCAGAAACTCCAAATACACATCAGGGAACTACTAGAACTCATGACCAGAGGTAGGCTGCGTCCAAAAGCTCTAAAATGCTGCCTTCGGAGGCAGCATTCCAAGGTAGGAAGGCATCAAGACACGTCTGAATCCAAATTCTGCTTCACTTCCTGTCTATGGAGGTACCTTCTTCTGATTGAATTTTGAAGGCAGCATATATTTGATATCCCACAATCCTGTGCGTTCCATTACGCGACGGTTGAGCTAAAAAATAAAGATGGAATCTGAAAGTTGTGTTTGGTGGTCAGTTTGTGTGTAAATGTATATTTCTGACTAACCTTTTGCACTTTTGATGTTATTTCTAGTGAGAAATCAGTATTATAGTAATTAAATATTTGTTTAGTTATCACCAAAACTCATTCTATTTTGGTGTAGATCATTAAACCATTATGCTGCCTCAGAAGCATGTCTGAAATCAGTTTCATGAGGTGCCTTCATGCCAAAACGCTGCCTGCAAAGTCATTGCCTGATAAGGCAGCGAGGCAGCAAGTACACTGCGCCTAGGCTTTTGGACGCAGCCATTGCCTTACTATAGGAAGATGAGAGGGTCTGTATTACTTACTATTGGAGAAAGCGCAACGGTCAACTTGGATAACGTGTGCCTTAATAACCAATCACATTACAGCCTTAACGTCGTTGAATTTCAGTCAGAGTTGTGCGACACTCAATCATCGTTTATGGATACCATAGGAATGAATGGGAAGTGCCGTAAGCTGAATCCCTCCTGTCGCAAAAAGTCAGTGACCTCTTATAAAATGAAATTTTTTTCAATGTAAACTCTAAAAATAGTTAAATCCAAAAGTATTGTTTAGTGTAAAACAATGTTGAAGATTAGCAGATAGGCCGTCAATTCATTAAATGATAAGCTGTTTCCTATAAAAAGCTGTTTATTCAGCGTAGTGAAGCCTCTCCTCCATTGACATCCTTTCAAAAAAAAAAAACGACCTCTGGTCTCCTTTCCATTACCATTAGTCGTTACGCTTTTTTGGTTAAAGGTTGCAGGCTTGCCTTCTAGTGGCTTTGTCATGACGCTCCAGGAAATCCCTAATATGGGCAAAGGCATCGCTATCGCTGTAGCTGATCTTGTTCACAAAACAGAATGTAGCTGTTGTCGCGCTACACCGCTATTTGCTGGAAAAAGTAGTTAGCTACAGGAAAAGCTACATTGTTTTAAAAATAGCTGAGCTACTGTCAAGTTACTGAAAAAAGTTATGATAGTAGCGTCACTACCTGTAGCTAGCTACTCCCCAACATTGAGTACTGATTACAATTAATGTTATTTGTTGAATCAAAGCAGCTTGTGATTGCCTAGAAATGACTTTGAATATTAAAATATGTGCTTGTTTGTGGGCAGATTATGGGTATAAGGTAGGATTTTGGAGACACACATAAATATAGAATAGGTCTTGATTTGTCCTTGGACTGCTGCGCATTTTCTCCTCTGCTGCACAATCACAGGTGACCTTGACAATGTTGAATTATTGAGAGATTCTTTTTCTTAGTTCATCTCCCAGACCACTGTGGTTTACAGTGTTTTCCAGGCCATTGAGAAAGTCTTCCATTGTGTAAATCATGCTATTGGAGCAACCAAGCTTTCTTTTTCTGCAAGTTAATAATTTAACACTACAAGATACAGCTGTATGACCTAGAAATTAGTATTTGTGGGAGGGGAGATGTTTATCGAAATCTCAAAAATTAGATTTCTCTGCTAATTTTAAATGGAAATCTGTGGAAATATATGAAATGTGATGTTCAATGTGAATTAGCCAAAATATCCAATAAACAAACATGCATGTGATGGATGAGTGTTTGTTACAAATCTGTGGAGCTTTCACAGTTGTTTCTGTGTGAGGCTGATAAGTTTAACTTGTGTAGACTGACAGAATATGATACTTACAATATTAACAGCAAAGACATGCTGAAACCATGAGAAAGAGATAAAATAGCAAAGACATGCTTCAGTGCTTTTATGGTCTAAATCAGGAAAGTAAGGAGAAGGTCATCGGGCTGATTCGCTTTGTTTCCACATCCCAGCTGGTGATCTCTACAAACGACTGGAGTACAAGAGCTTCCAGAAAAACAGAAGAAGAGAGGGTTAGATGAACGACAGGACATTTTGTCGGTCACTTGCTTTCTATTTGTTTGGTGTCGGATTGAAAGCTTATTCATAACATTTCAACAAAGGAATAACCCTTTAAATAAAGGTTATTCATCCATTAGAATGAAAAAAAAAATTAATCGATTGATGGTCAGTTTCGTTAACGGTTCTCACACATGCATTCTTCCGCTAATGCTGACGTAATTGCGAAAGTTTCCTGCACTACTTAATCAGCGGCACCGCAATGCTACTGCTGAATTTAGAGCATGAAACAGACCAGTGTGGGCTGATAACAGGATGTTTCTGAATCTGTACTTTTTAGTGAATGAAAACCATACAGCTCAACCAGGCAAGCCAACTCCTGAAAAGTGACTCTTATGATCCGGTTCTTTATAGTTAGTCAAAAATGTACAGCGCAACCAGGCTATATAGTCGACTACTGAACGAATGATTCCCATGATCCGATTCTTTGTAGTGAATCAAAAATGTACAGCGCAACCAGGCTGGTCGACTCCTGAAAGAATAACTCTTATGATCCATTTTTTTAAGTGAGTCAAAAACATACAGCGCAACCAGGCTATCTTGACTCCCAAACAAATGATTCTTATGATTTTATTATTATTATTATTATTATTATTACACATACTAAAAGAGATGTTATTAGAAGCGTTAAGGCACCAGAATCATTAAGAGGATCTGTTAAATTAAGAGAACGGTTAAATTATGATTCCCTTTTTTGTACTGAGACGGATTTTGTAGAGAGAGAATATGCGGTAGTTGAGGTGGAGGATACAGACGATGAGAGGTATTGTCTAACAGTGATTAGATTAGCTGTGAATGTGAGAGTGAGGGCTGAACGTGAAGGAGAGGAGAGCCGGTCAGCGCTGCCAGATCAGGGGAAAGAAAAATAATTGAAAGCAGCTGTTAGACTTTGTTTCTAATGCATAGACTGGACAGAGTCAGCATGGCCAGCCACCCAAGAGAGAAAGAGAAACAGACAAAGAGACAGGTAGAGAGATAAACAAGACAGTCGGTCATACAGATCCAGGGCCAAGAGTGTTAACAGACTCTGACATGGGCTGTAAAGAGACTTGCATGCCAAGAGGAATTTTCTGTTCATCTTCAAATGTCAAAAGAATAAATTTGGAGGGGAAATATAGAATTGCAGAAGGAATGCAGGCAAGGGACATAAAGAGGAAAGAGTGTGGAAAGGAGGGGAGAGAGAAACGGAGAACATGGAAGAGATAAAGCACAGAAGCCAGTTCATGAATGTACATCTTCTCTTGTCATGTTTATCCCTAGAAGCAATGTTAGAGACTGACAAGCTTTTGAGAATCCTGTGTCGGTAAAAGCTTCAGTCTGTCAGCTGTGTACACACGCAGAAAAGCAAATGAATCACATATAGGGGCAAATTCATTAAACAGTTGTGCCACTTTTGAGTGTGGTATTTCAAGCACAAAAACCAGCAACTTGTTTTCTGACCTTAACCGCAGTTACATTTAAATTTTGTAATTATTAAAATTCTAAAATAATTTTGAAGTTATTATCATTGGGGGGGGGGAAATCAGTGCTAGTTGATTGGTGTAATTAACGTTTTAACTGAGTTTGTGCATTGGTGGTGGGGATTTTTTAACAATTCATTCTGTAGGTCATTGTTATGCCAGTAAGTAGCGACAAGATGAGTCTTATAAAAGCACTGATTCATTTAGGAAGTGACTGTCTTAATTGTCTAGGTACTTGTTTTAAATAAGTAGCCTAACTACTTAACAACTGTTAAAAAAAAGTGTGGTCTATATAGTATGAACGTGCGTAGTATGAATCACTGTTTATGGTAGGGAAGTATGCGATTTTGAGTCATCATTCATTCAAACAAAAAAAAACACTGATTCAATTAGGAATGTACTTTTATGGGTTGAGCAGGCAGCAGATTCAATTAAAAACACTCGCTGTGTCCAAATATGCCAACTTCCATACTATATAGTATGGAACTTCACTATCCCATGAGGCCACAGAAGAGAAGCTGTGGATTGCAATAAAGCGATGCAACTGACATTAGTAGGCCACATGACAATGACAACATGGTGGATGCAGTACATCCAAATTTATTTTATACTACCCATATTCATACTAAATAGAACATCAGTCGAGAATTAAATTTTTTTTTTTTTTATTGAACTGTTTTACAAAAGCAAAAGCATTCTTAGTGAATTCCACATAGAATTGTTTGCAAAAGGAAAAATGCCAATTTCAATATTTTGCATACATACACAGAGACACAAAGATCAAACCAAGGCCAAAGACACTAGAGCCAAAGCTAGCCTCTAAGCCAGAGCGGGTGGATTGGTAAAAGGAAAAAGGAAAAGAAAAACAGAAGGAAAGAATAAAAAATGCTTATCCGAGTTTTCTGAAAAGCATGACTTAAAAGAAAAACACATTCTCTTTTAACCTCTGGCTTTCCTCCATTGCCCCACCTCTTGCTTTCCATGTTTCCATCTTTCTTTGGAGGCACACCAAGGCTGTGCGTTTGTGTGTGTATATGCGGTTAGACGAGAGTGTGTGTGGTTTCAAAGCAACAGAATGTGATGAGGCAGCTCTTTGTTTGAAGTGGGGCTGGAGATGAAGGAGTGTGAGTGCGCGCGTGTTTGGGGGTGCGGGGAGCTGTGTGTTGAATACGAACGACTTGAAGATCCTTCAACTGGCCTCTGGACTAAATTCAAACTGGCCGTCCAAAGAGCTGAGAGACAGAACACAGCCAAAGAAACGTACGTCCAAGAAAGTTTGAGGCAATACAGTCATTTGCACATTTCTGCAAAAAGGGTGTAAAAAAGACTCCAACTAAACAAGGCTAAAAGTATGAGTGCTTAACAAACACCAGCTATGCATGAGTGTAGTATATTCTTGAGCTTGGAGCTGTGAGTGCTGGTAGTTGTCTGATCAGTGAGGAGGGGGGAACTTTGGTGAGTCGGTCTGAAGGTCAGTAAAACACAAGGGAGAGAAGAAATAATGGCTTGGCATGAGGAAACTGTAGAACGACTTGCTGCAACAGCAGAAGAGAGAGGACCATTTTTAAACAAAGCACGATCATGTTGCTGCATCTTTAACGAACACCCTCACTAGTAGTTTGTATGCTTGGATGCACAGCACGGTGTGAGTCCTTTAGGATGAGAGAGAGAGAGAAAAGAGAGGGCTTTTAACGGAATGTATCATCCAAAAATGAGAATTCTGTCATCATTTGCTCCCCCTCATGTTGTTTCAAACCCATAAGACTTCCTTTCTTCCATGAAACACAAAAAGAAAAAAATTTGAAGAACTGTACTAGTTGCTATTTTTTTCATGCAGTTACAATGAATTAGGGCTGAGGCTTTCAAACCTCAAAATGTATGCATAAGCTTCATGAAAGTATGTTTAAAATGTACACAATACACAATGAATATACATTTTCATACTGTACATAATGTACATATAGTGTTATACCTAAATTCACATGTAGCATAGTTAACAATTAATTTTTCGATTATTTGTTAAAGTTTTTTTTTATTTATATAGTATACTGTTTTATTATATATGAAAATAACATATTTTTAAAAAAAGGAAATAATATGAAAGCAATTATCATTGAGTCAATAAGTTCAAAACCAATTATTTTAACCTTTTTATGAACAGGATCAGGTCAGTTATCAAAATGTTTCAAATAGAAATAATAATCACTTCATGAATATGGAGATGTCAAACCTTTCAGTAAATAATAACTTTTTTTTCTTACCTGTAGCTATCATATGACTTACGAAAAATTTTAATATAATCCTTGCGCCATATGGGACTTTTGTGGTGTGTTTTCATTCTTTTTAAGCTTGAAAACACGAATTTTACCTGCCTGGAAAAGAGCAACAAGCACGGTATTATCAGTAATATCTTTTTCTTCTTCTTTTTCTTCTTCTTCTTTTTTGTATTTTGAAAAAGAGAAAATAAAAAATAAAAACTTGTAAACAAAATGAAAATTAAGCGTTTTATTTTTTTAAGTGAAAAATGAATGAACTAATCCTATTCAAATGCCCTAACTAGTGGTTTGTGTACTAGGCTGCACGGTGTGCACACTTGTGAGTGTTTGAGAGAGAGAAATAGAGCCGCTAACAGCCAGAGATCTGCAGGCTATCAACAACTCTGCATAGCCTCTGGGGAGTCCCTTTGAAAATGTAGTGCTTTGAGAAATGCACTCACACAATTTATTTGGTCTCAATAAAGCCGGTGAGGAATTTGTCCAGTGTTCATCACACACTCACTTCCATCTCTTCCACGGCAAAGCTGAGGAAATGAAAGTGTCAAATAAATATCCATAAAATTCGAACGCAAGCCCTTTTGGTGATTTGTGAATCTGGTGAATCTGCGATACCCAAAAGACTGAGAGGGAAAGACAGAGAAACAGTAGGAGAGAGAGAGAAAGAGAGAGAGAGAGAGAGAGAGAGAGAGAGAGAGAGGGGGGTCCTTCCTGGATATTTATACACCACTGACTCATGCTAGAGGAATCACATTAGCTATGGCTGCCATGTTTTTATTGGATCTCCAGCCAGGCCATTCTAACCAGCGAGGGCCCCCTCTCCCCATCTTGGTCCCTCTCTTTCTAACTCTCCCTCTCTCGTTCTCTATTTCTTACAACCCTAAGCTCAGGCACTCAGTTAATGATGTGTCATTTCCTGTCATTGCTTGTGCTGTGTGTTAGAGTCTTGTTAAAGTCAGATATATGTGCAATTCAGCTGAACATATGTGCCTCCGAAAAAAAAACGTGAAGGTTATCATGAAGTTTTATGACATTGTGGAAAGTTTCCAATTTAATCCAAACTGTTTTCATTCACATTTTTGCATTTTTACAAGGCTTTACAAGTTTGTATAACTATACGTGTCTGTGTTTGAGCATTGCAGATACGCTGTCAGTTTGCATATTAGTGGTGAGGATTTTGAGTCTTTCTGCAGGTTACATTGTTATGCCAGTAGGTGGTGACAAGTGATTTTATGAGTGAGTCATTAAATTATTCATTTGTTCAACCAGTTCACACTGATTCATTCAGGAACAAATGTTGGCTGTCTTTATGAAAGAATCATTTAATTATTTACTCAACCTATTTGTTAAAAAAAAACTGAAAGAATCATGTACAAAATACAATGGTACTGCTTAGGCGTCATTTGGAACTATTTGCATTGCAGAGAAAGAACAGACAATATATCTGGCAATTCTCTGTCTAAAATGTAAATAAGTCAATATTAATTTCTTGTTTATTAAACTGTTGCATAAAAGTGACATCATACAATAGTGCTGTTTGTTGCTTAAGCAAGTCTAATGTCACCATTTTTAATTAATGTTTGGACACATGTATACAATCTAGCAATAGCACATCCTGAATCCATGCTGTTTAAGGCTCGAATACTCTACACAACTTTTAAAAGAGATTTTAAACCTCAAGGTATCATACAATTGCTGACTTTGTAAATGGTTACAGAGAAACACTGGACATCATAAACTAAATTAATGAGGATAACAGACTTCCAGACTTTTAATTAATTCTGAACACAACTGACTCACTCAAAAACATGTGGTTCATTGCTAGGAGACACACAACCAATGAGTGTTTGAAAATTGGTTCATTATCTAACATGTTTGATATCCTCAGACTTGATGGAATCATAGTCTAGAGCTAAAAAAATAAAAAAGTCATACATTATGCAGTTTTCTGTGAAATCTCTCACTGCTACTAGCCAACATCTGCAGACTGACTGTCTGAACTCGCTTTGACTACAAAAACATGGGCAAAACAGTTGTGTAGTGTATTCCAGCCTTAAGTATTTCCACACAGAGGATGGTATTTGGTGTTTCTTTAATTATTTACGTACTTTTCACTTAAATTGTTGTCTAGAAGCAGTTTTCACACGGCAGTTTTGCTGGTGTGATATTGCTTTAATAAACACAGATGACTCTTTTTGTCCCATATGGCTTGCCCTCCAGTGTTGGAAGACACAGAAACAGACAGCTGGTTGGGCTGGTTGAGGATGAACAAGTGTGTGTCCGTATGTGTGTGTGTTCCCTCAGCCCTTTTAACAAGTTTTTCTCCCTAATTATCTGCCTGTTGGATTACTGTAAAGGAAGCAATGCCTCGGGCAGGGGTCACACTTCTCTCTATATATCTCTCCTTCTCCATCCGATTTTTATTGCCTACTTATTTTGCTCACTTTCTCTCTCTCCCCCATTGTAAATGAACCACAATGACATTATAGACACCATGCATCTAGAACCCCAGTTTGAATGTAACAGCACTGCCTCATGCATATGTATGATCTGAATAATTATGTATAGCTTAATCCAAGAAGTGTGTGGGCTGATTAAACATGCCTAGAGTCTTTGAACATAGGCAATTCCTCAACAGAGCAAAATAAACAAACAGAATTGTATCATGCACTCCGGAAAAAAATAAAAAAGAAAGGGAGAAGGCGAGAGAAGCAAAATGAGCGAGTGAGAATTTGAATGTCACTTATTTAAATGCGTTATTTGAGGCTGCGAGAACAATAAACTATTATAAAAAAAGTCACCAGCTCTTTGAAATCTTTCAATCCATGAATAATAGAATTAGGTTTTAAACTGTTTCAAGTGGAATTCTGCCTAACAACCACAGGCTAATGTCCCATCATCCTTCTCACCCCTGTCGTGCTTGCTGATTGGTCAGACATTGCACACTAAGGGACAAGAAAAGAAAAAAAAGAAGACGCTTTCTTGTAATTGCATCAGCGTTCCTTACATTAAGGAAATTAAGAAATCGAACAAAGGCTCCAGGCACTTATTTAAATGCGTTATTTGAGGCTGCGAGAACAATAAACTATAATAAAAAAGTCACCAGCTCTTTGAAATCTTTCAATCCATGAATAATAGAATTAGGTTTTAAACTGTTTCAAGGGGAATTCTGCCTAACAACCACAGGCTAATGTCCCATCATCCTTCTCACCCCTGTCGTGCTTGCTGATTGGTCAGACATTGCACACTAAGGGACAAGAAAAGAAAAAAAAGAAGACGCTTTCTTGTAATTGCATCAGCGTTCCTTACATTAAGGAAATTAAGAAATCGAACAAAGGCTCCAGGCAAGCAGAGAATGCTGGAATCACCAGCTCCCAGTAGATAAACTTCAGGAGTTTTTTGGCCTTGTTTCTTACAACACAAAACTAGCAAGAGACGCTAGACAAGCAAATGGCTGTGCTAAGGAACATTTTATAGCTCAGAGGCTGCCCTATCACGGCTCAGGAGACATAATGGCGTTCTCAGTTATGTCTCATATGTTTCTCCTACAGTTTCTTGGGAGAAATAAAATTGAGGCATGCAGTCAGAATACAGAGAAAGAAATATGTATGTTGTAACTCAGATGATTTGGTCTTGGGAGAATTTGAACAGAAATATGTCGAATCCCTTTTGAAATCTTTGATGACGTTGGTATTTTAGCTAATCTAGGCTCAATCTGTGATATCTCTTTTAAAACTGTAGGAGATAGAAGAAACATGAGATTCCTGTATTTTCTCTCTCTTTTTCTTTTCTTTCTTTTCTATTCTCAGGAGAAAAATCTAGAAAGCATTGCAGTCTAAGAGAAACATTTGAGATCTCATTTGAGTTTTTCCCTTGCTATGTGATTAAGGTTTGTCTTTAATTGTCTGATGTCTGTCAATGACATTAAAAAGTGTGATCTGTCGTTTTGATTGTTTAAAGCTATATTACTCCATATATATATATATTATTTGTAATCTGTATTTTTGCCTTTTCAAGTTAATTGTCTTGTTTGAAACCCAAGTCGATTTTGTTTACCTGTACTGCTCTCAAAGCTGTCTAAGATATTGAGACTTGTTTTGGAGAATGTAGATACACATAATTGTGAAATATCTTGTTCGGTTACCAAGTTGCAAAGTGTAATCTTATAACAACAAACTTATAAGCAATACATTCATAAAAGTTTAGGCTGTAAACAAATCTCTGGTCTAGTTCAAAGTGATAGTATAGTACACTTTTAGCTCATTAACTGTGTGCTGAGACTTTTCTGTGAACTTTGCTTTACATCTCACACAAAATATCACAGTGAGAATGAACGTGTGAAGGATTATACGTGATCAGAAAATGACATGACATGTATTTAATGTGCAACTGTTCTTATTTTACTGCAGAACTTGAAGAGCACATGATATGTATGTTATGTTGATCCACACTTTACCCGTTTCGGTACCTTTCTTAGCCAGACGTACCATTATATGGCAAATATAATATTTGCTCAGATGCTCAGCTCACATTTAACTCTCTAGAGTTATTCATTACAAACTGACAACTGTGAAATGTGATTTAAATTTATTGCTTTTGCAGTTAAGGCTTTTAGCAGACGCTCTTATCCAGACTTATCCAAAAAGTGCTTTAATACAAGATGGATTTGTCAAGAGTGTCCAGAGTATAACGTACGTTTATTCCATATCTCCAGCAAATGTTTGTTCATATTAAGTTTATATATAAAATAAATGGCTTTTTTATTTGGTTTCGGGACTGAGATTGAGGTAAACTTGTGTTACCCCCGCAGTGTGTGTAAGATTAAATGTTATGCTTGGCTTTCGGAGCAGGTAGATGTGTTTTCTGATGTGAGCTCACAGTGCACGTGTGGGTTTGGGGTTTTGGGGTCAGTCTGAGCAGAATTTGTTTTACTTGGCTGGCCGAGTTCTCAAATCCAGCTTAGGTATGAATGTTTGTGACCCAGTGTACAGAGCATGTGAGGTAAGCATGGTATGAAGCGATCAGTGTGTGTGGGTCAGTCCTGGTCTCTGTTGACTTTGGCCGGATCAGTGAAGTTGGAAACCTGCCTAGCACGATACACTAATCAATCTCTCTGAGTTATGGACCTCAAGAACTTTATATTTACTTTCCTTTTATTTTCTACTACGCTATTATTAGGTTTATTTACTCTACTTGTCACTCCCCGTACAGCTCTGAGTATTGATGCCATTGGCATTGCTGTTGTTTTACTGTGTGTTGATAATGCATATAGTCAGGCAAATTTGTAAATCACTCTTGTGAGTGTTATTATGCTTTAGGGAAGGCTCTCACTGATTTACAGCGTTCTTCCTCTGTGCGGACATGGCGAATATATTAAGAATTGACAATGACTGGCCGCTGTCCTTGTGGAATGTCGTGTGAAATTACAAGCGACTGTTAAAAGACTTTCCCTGAAGGGTTTATAAAGTTTTGGAAGTCTTATAAATCTGCCATATGCAGCATATAAAACATTAAGACATACCATCAGTGGACAATTTTACTTTGACATTACAGGAATAAATTACATTTTAAAATATATAACAGTTATTTTAAATTGTCATAATATTTTACATTATTAATTACATTATTACATTACATTATTTTTATCTAATAAATGCAGCCTTGGTGAGCATAAGAGACTTTATATTATATTATATTATATTATATTATGTTATATTATATTATATTACGGTTAATGCTATATTTTTTTTTTAGATTTATGGATTGCATAGCTTTCTGTAATACTTGAATTTGTTTATCTTTGTTTATCTATATGTGTATTAAAAATACTGTTTAATATGTTTTTTTTTTTAAGTCATATGGTTTATGAGCACACAGGAAGTCCTCGTAATGCTTTAACACATAATGCACAACTGTGTCCTCATGAACCATGCATACAAATGCACACACAAGAGTTTACATAAAATATTGTGATAATGTTACATGACAAAAGACTCTTTAGAAATGTATGCTCAAATTTTACATATATTTGCATTGCAAAGGATTTGTGTATTGTCTCCTAAATAAAGAATTTCCAAACTACATAATGAACGCACAGAAAGTCGAGCACAGAGTTTCATCTTAATGAAAAGCGTGTAGAGGTTAGTCATTTCCTTGAAGGAGGGAAGGACAGACGGGCCTCATTGAAATGCTAATTTATGCATAGGGCTAAAGGGTTGATTGGACTGTGTAACATTTGCTTGCGGTAAGGAGCCTCCGAGTCCAGGGTCAGACACGGCGTGGTGTGGCCCGACTGAGGCCTGCCCTACATTTCCGTTCCCGCTTTTGTTTTGTCCCTTGTAGCGCAAGCTTCGGTTTGAACTTGGCGTCTTCGTTGCCCCATATCTGCATTAAGATACAGTAGCTCATTAAAATACAGACACAAAAAACAAGACAATGAACTGAACAGAGATGCTACATTTCCCTCCTGGCCACACAATGCTTATCTTGACTGGATGAAGGAGGGGTTATCACATGTTGGATGTATTAGCATGTCAGAAGGGTGAAAAAGGACAGAAAACCAAACAACACCAGAGGCCAGATATTTGTTTTTTCTTGATAAATTAAAGTTGATATCCTAAGTTCATTCGCTAATGGTTGTGGTGCCGCTGAAGATGATAATAATGGTGCTGGTGTCAGGGATATAAGAATGGTGATTAGCAAGCAACTCATATTTCATTTCTTTTCTCATAAGTATATACATCTGCGCCAACCCACACCCCACACTGGCACACACACACAAGTACACTTCCTACAGCCTTCAGCGGGCTCATTCTTCGGAGAACTGCTGCCTAACAGCCACACAAGTGGAGAAAAACAAGGGTTGAAATGAAAGAAGGAGAGAAAAAATGAAAAGATGAAATGACATGCTGTTCTTTGCTCTTCTAGCGTCGCTGAGAGCAGCTTTGCCACCCTCTCTTCTGTTGCTTGACAACTTTGTCACACTCAGCCTCGCAGGTCTGACACACACACACACACACACACACACACACACACACATACGAATATGTTCGCTCGAGTGCCTGCGTTCTTGAATTCACACAGAGACAGCCACAAAGAGTAAGTAATATAAATGACCATGCAATGCCGACCCTGTTTTCATGACATGAATGTAATGCGATGGGCAAGCACTTGACTGAAACAGTTCTTATTTTACAGCAGAACAGTGAAGAGCTCCTTTAGACCTCATGATATGGCTGTTATGTTGACCAGCGCTACATTCCACCCATTTAGATACTTTTCCTAGCCAGATGTGCCATTATGTGCCGTATATTTGCTTGCATGCCCAGTTCATATTTAATGTTGCCTAGAGTTATTCATTACAAACTGACAGCTGTGAAATGTGGTTTAAATTTATTACATTTTTTTTTTTTTTTGCAGGCACTCTTATCCTGAGCGACTTTCCAAAAGTGCTTTGAGACTTTATGAATTTGTTGAGAGTTTTCAGAATTCTGCACATGTTTTTGTGTGATGTATTGAACTAATTCTGCACATGTTTTTGTGTGATGTATTGAACATTGTTGTTGCAAATTCAGATGATTTAAATATGTCACCAAGATGAGATGGATAACATAGATTAGGTTTTGATGCATTTGCGAGACCTATTTGTAATAAACCAGATTTTTTTTTTACATTGTGGGGACCGGCCTGCGGTCCCCATAAGGGGAAAAATTATAAAAAATAGTATATGATATTTATTTGAAAGTAATAAAATCATGATATCGTTTTTCTGTAATGGGTAGGTTTAGGGTTAGGGTTGAGTAAGGGGATAGAAAATATTGTTTGGTCAGTATAAAAGTAATAGAAGTCTATGGAAAGTCCACACAATTCACAGAAACGCGCGCGCGCGCGCGTGTGTGTGTGTGTGTGTGTGTGTTTATGCATTTATCTGATCAAAAACAGTACAGATAATATTTTGAAATATTACAATTTATATATATTAGTGGTGTCAAAATTAGCGCGTTAACGCAGGTGATTAATTATTGAAGTATAACGCATTAAAAATATTTAACGCAGGGGCGGGGCTTGAGTTGGCCAACCCACTCACAACTGCTGCTTCTGTCACTTTTTCTCTTGACAAGAAGAGCATTTATTCAGTTGCAGAACGACTGAGAATGGGAGACGTTTCAGACTTCACTTCACTTCAGCGCCAGGTGCGAGTCAAGCGAGTGCGGAAACGGTACTGTGCTCGCAGCACGTGCTCTTCAATTGTGCCGGCGCACGTGCTGTAGCCTGTATCCTTTCATATCAAAGCGCGAAATAAACTACGTGCGTGCAATGTCGTGGTCAGTTAAGTCATGAAGTTACCAAAAAGGCGATTAAAGCTGCCTTAAAACTGTGCATGCATGTAATATATTTTATATGAGTCACATTTAAGAACATGTCTCTGAAATGGTTTTCAAAACTGTCCTGGAGCAGCCCAGCACTGTCTCACTCATCTAACACCCCCGATTTTACTCGTTAGCTCATTAATGGAGACTTTAAGACCTGAAGTGGGTCAAAAAAGGTAAAAATGCGTGTCAGATCCTCGTCACGTTCAGCAGCGGCAGCTCTTAAAGAAATAACAGCCAAAACAACCTAATAAACAGCTGCTGTGATGTCTATTAATCAAAGGACAAAGAAAAAAAGAGGAAAAAATAACTTTTATAGCTTTAAGGATTCATCTATGTGTAATTTAGAATTTAGTGTTTGATAACTTCACTTTCAATTTCTGTATATTTCTGCTGAAGGCCACAGGTAAATATGACATTTATTATAATGGGTTTATGTGAAGATTGTTTTAAGTCCACTGGTTTATGTGAAGATTGTTTTAAGTTCACTTAAATTAGTTGTTATTTTTTAAAAGTCTAATAAATGTTAAAATTGATAGCTCTCAATTATACGGTAATGTTGAATGGCTATAGTCAATGGTTAAATATTGGAGGGGGGGGGCAATTTTACAGAGAAATCAGTATTGGTATCATTGATACTGGCCTTCAGTCATTAAAAAAAAGATGCCATTACACAAATATTAAAAAATATTGTTTTGTCGTTTGTACATTAATTTGAAGATTGAATGTGAAATTATTCCAATATAAAAGTATATTTAAAACTTTAATGTTAGGTGGGATTAATCGCGATTAATTTCAGAAAAATGTGCGATTAATTAGTTAATTTGGTTTTTTTATCGATTGACAGCACTAATTCTTAAATGTCACGATCAATCTTTAGTCGATGCTGTTTTTTGTTGATACATGAATAAAATTTTATATTATATTATACAGAACATCACTATAAGTGTTGGAATAAGCTCTCTTCCTTTTTTTACTGGTATCTCTTTTATAAAATCAACATGAATGAACATCAGAAGCTATGTTGAAAGAAACCGTATTGTTTATTGCAAAATATATCGTCATGTAATCACTTAGTCAACGTGACATCAGTAGAACTTATACAGTATACAATGTCACGTAACATTTAATGTCCATACTTTAGAGAGGAGCATTTTGCTAAAAATATCACATTCATTATATTTTTACATAATCTGTTCTTCTTAACGCTTTCATTATTTAATGCATGTTTGAATAAATCTGTCATAAAGTCAGGTTTTATGACAACCACCATTTGAATGTTGTGCAATTTGAATGTTTGTATACAACTCGATTTTTGGTTGTTGTCGATTATTATATCTAAAAATAAATAGCAATTTAACTTTAATAGTTTAATTTGTATATTATACTGTACCAACTGACAGGTTACCTGTATAGTTTAGAGCTTTACTTGAGACTTCTTTCTTAAGAAAAAATGACATTTACTGTACCTGATATATATCCAAGTGAATCGATATTGAATTGAAATTGGAAACAAATCAAGAGCTTGTGAATCGAATTGTGAAAACTGTGTCAATACCCAGCCCTATAACTCACCCTCATGTTGTTCTAAACCTGTATGACTTTAAAAGATGTTTTTGAACAATGTTCATATTTCCTATACAGTAAAAGCATATAGTAAAAAGAGCCTGTCAAGCTCAACAAAGACCAAAAAGCATCATAAAGTATTGTAAAAATTTAATCGATTGACAGCACTAATATATATATATATATATATATATATATATGCTTAAATGAACATAAACATTTGCTTAATTTTTACTTGAGTCACGGTTTAATTTTTTGTAAAATTTGTAAAGTCATTACTTCTGAGCCCCTGTACAGCTTTTCATCATTTTAAGTTTAGTCTGTATCTGTTGACTCACTTTTGCTGCTGTAAACTTCTCTTGTTCTTCTTCAAGTCCTGTGTTTAAGTGTGTGTGTTTGTGTGAAGGAGGGGTTCATCCCACTCCAAGCTTCTTTTGTCTCTGTGTCTCTCTCCAGCAGAATGTCAAAGCGCAACAAAAGGCAGTTTGTCCCTGTTGCAGTTCGCCTGTACAGTGCAGAAGACAAAAGCCTGATCTGCTCTTGAGTCAAAACTTTCACAAAGACAAAGCAAGGCTTAATTACGCACAAATGTGCCCACATTGTGTGTGTGTGTGTGTGTGTGTGTGTGTGTGTGTGTGGGTGTGTGTGTGTTTGTCCAAGTTTCCCATTTTGAGCTCTCAAAGAAAGAGAAAACAGGAGGAAAGACGAACGAAAACAAAACAGGTTGCAGTGCATAAACCGTCTCTTGGCAGATTGAAGTTACAGCTAAACAATGAGCTTGTAAAGCGGCTTTGTTAGTGTGATATCTGCAACACAATAATGGCAGCTTGTTTTGTAACTACTGGCCTCATCAGGGCATTTTAAGAAATTTGAGTTAAGTGCTGTTTGTTTGCAAACATAAAAAGTAGTAAATATGAACAAAAATTTTAAGTCTGAGTGAAGCTGCCTGACTTTCATTCTCCCGTGACTTTCTTTCATAATATGATTTTTATGGTGTTGTTTTGTACCTTGACATCCCAGATCCCCATTCACTTTTATTATATGTGAAAAAAAAGTGTCCATTACGTTCTCCATTCATGCCTTTTCAGAAATTATGACAGAAGTTTCATTTATAGGTGAACTTTTAGGGTTATGTTAGGTGTTTCTTTTTATATATCATGGTGCTTTTACACTGAATCGGGCTGACAAGGTAAGTGAGGGAAATAGAAAGAGAGAGAGAGCAGAAGGGAAAGTGGGACAACAATAAGCCAAGGGAAAGAGGTATTATACGCTTGAGGGAGATGTAAAAGCCGAGTGGAATGGTTGTTTTTGTCACTGTCACTAAAAGTGAGAGACCATCCATAATTCACAATGGTCACTGTAGTCCAGACAGACAATAGGTGCATGAGATGGAGAGAGAAAGGAAAGCTAAGCACGGACAGTATGCTGGAATGCTCCCTGTGCAAGTTCTGTATGAATTTATGAGTCGCATTAGAGGAAAATGCACATGTGTATATGTGCTAAGTGTGTCAGAGTGCACGTTTGTGTGATGTCTGCATGGAGGAATTTTGCTCATGACAACCGTTCATCTGTTTTCCATTTCCTCTGCCTGTTTGGCTTGTCTCGCTCACATTAAATGATCTCCTAATGCGTTTCCATAGTTACAGCAGCCCTAATGCCTCAACATTACAGTGGCAAGCCTTCGAAAACTCAGCCATATATAATGTGTGTATATATTTCTTAACAATGTTACAGACATTTATATTTCAAACAAATTCTGTTCTTTTAAACTTTACATTTATCAAAGAATCCTGCAAATCCACAAAAATATTAAGCACTTTCAATGTTGATAATAATAAGACATTTTTTCTTGAGCACCAAATCAGCATATTATAATTGTAATAATATTTCACGTCTGTTTTACTGTTGTTTCAGAACACACATATATACATACAGCTTTGTGTGTGTGTGTGTGTGTGTGTGTGTGTACTGGTATTCACTACGTTATGGTGACAAAATGTCCACACAAAGATAGTAATACCAGTAAATTTTGACCTTGTGGATACATTTTTAGGTCCCCATGAGGAAGCAAGTTTTATTTTGACATGAGAGTTCAAGGATAGACAGGAGGTGATAGTAGAGGAGAGAGGGGACCGGTATCATGATAAGCTTGGACTCAGACTCAAGTTTTTCAAAGTTCTGTTGCATGAGGCCATTGAAGGTACACTGAAGATTTCCTGGAAAATGAACCCATGACATTGGCATTGCAAATGTTTATCATTTGAAGAAAAATTCATTTTAATTGCTCTAAGGGTTATGATTTCATTTGGTCTAGTTTGAAACACTTTTGAGTCCAGCTCTCTGGCCCGTCTCCAGAGAGGTGAGGCCTTGACAATCTCACAATCTCAAACAGATTGCACATGCTCTGCAAAATGTCTTATATGAAAATAAACACACAGTGGATTCCCTAAACAGTTGCACCACTTTTGCACACAGTGTTTCACTGTGAAAACACTACCAGAGGGTAGTTTAAACTGGCTCTAACTGCTGTGTATTTATATTAGATTTTTTTTTTCACACTTTATATTAGAGGTCTGCATTCCCGCGGCTCTCCCCCGGGAACTGCGGGACTCGACTGGATTTTTTGCGGTGCGGGATTAAATTCCCAAATAAAACGCGGTGGCGGTCGGTAACTCTGGTGTAATTTGAACGGGAGCGGGCGGTCTAACAATATCCCGTTTCCGACGTCCATTTAGAACAGCATATCTGCGCTTTATTCTTATTGACCACTGGTACAGCTTGCGCTCAGGACTTTTTTTTTTTTTTTCTTCTTCTTCCTTTATTAGGATTAGCAATAAGTACACAAAAATATACAACCCTAGTAACAACAAAATCACAAAACAAAATGAAATAATAAAAAAAACAACAACAACAAACATACAGGGCCAGGGGTAATATAAATTACATGATATAAAGTAAAGGTGCCTCAAAAGGCACTTTTTAACAACCAGGCAAAAGGTCACAGAGCATTCAGTCAACTGTACATTATAGGAAAGAACCAATATTATAAGATGCACACAATGTTATCGATTTATTTGTGCTCAAGAGAATCAAAAGCTTTATAAAAATCTAAAAAAAAGAATAAAACTCTCCTCCTTTACCAATTAGGCATAGTCTAACCAATCTAAGACGAGGCGAATATTATTAGCAATATGCCTTTTAGGGATAAAATCTGACTGGGTTTCATCTATAATTGAGCCCAGCACACATTTAAGTCTATTGGCTAATATCAAAGCTAAAATGTTATAATCACAGTTTAATAGGCAAATTGGACGCCAGTTATCTATAAAAAGAATGTCTTTCGTAGGTTTAGGTATTAAAGTGAGTAGGCCTTGTGATAACGTCAGAGGGAGTGTTTCGGATTCAATGCTTTCTAAATAAGTCTCCAGTAAGAAAGGTGCTAGTTCTTGAGCAAACATTTTGTAAAGTTCGGCCATCAGCCCATCGGTACCCGGAGACTTGTTGTTCTTAAGAGCTTCAATAGATTCTATTATTTCAGCAACAGTTATATCTCTGTCACAGGTGATCTTCTCATCAATAGATAAAGTCTTAATCCCCTTCAGAGATTGAAAAAACAACAATGCCGAGTCCTCACTATAATTAGACTTGTAAAGAGTAGTATAAAAATTTGCACAAAACGTACCAATTTGCTTAGGGTCAGAAGAAACTGTACCATTAATGTTCAGAGAGTTAATAGTTAAATTTCTAGAATTATTCTTTTCCATTCTAAAAAAGTAAGCTGTGCTTTGCTCTCCCTGCTCAAGCCATCTTCTTCTAGAGCGAATAAAGGAGCCATCTGCCCTGTACTTGTATATTGAGTCTAACTTAGTTTGCAATTCAGCAAGTTCTACTAGCTCAGCTTCTGACAAACCATACTGAGTTTTGTTATGAAGGGATACTATTTTAGAAACGATAATCTCCTCTTCCTGTTTTTTAAGTT
Source organism: Sinocyclocheilus anshuiensis (assembly GCF_001515605.1). Classification (NCBI taxonomy): domain Eukaryota; kingdom Metazoa; phylum Chordata; class Actinopteri; order Cypriniformes; family Cyprinidae; genus Sinocyclocheilus; species Sinocyclocheilus anshuiensis. The sequence continues at coordinate 839,651 of NW_015558646.1, forward strand.
TAGTTAGATGACTGCCAAAATTTCTAGCACATTTGCCAACTTCGTGTTTAAGAAGCTCCCAGTTCAGACCATATTTATTTTCTTTTTTTGCTTTGAGCCAGTAGTATTTAATCAAAAATGAAATTTTATTCTTTAATTGGTCATATGTAAGCAAAGAGGAGTTAAGCTTCCAATAAGATGCTCTAGGACCTGAGGAAATATTGACTGAGGAAAGAGGGGATTGAAGAAGAATGGCCCTATGATCAGTTAGAGGGGAGGGAAGAATGCTAATAGCAGCATTAAAGTTCTTGACACACTGAGATACAAGCCAGTAGTCAATACGAGACTGTCTTGAACAACTTTTGTTACTCCAAGTATAAGACTTAATATTTGGAAAAGTTTCCCTCCAAATATCGATGACATTAAATTTGTCCATGAATATTTTCAGTTTAGAGTTAACAGAAGTGGCCTGTCTAGGTGGTAGTCTATCCATCTGGTTATCGGGCACAATATTAAAGTCTCCCCCAATAAAAACTAGGGCATCTGGGTATGTGTTAAGCCACAACAGAGTTTTCTCTTCTATCACTTCAAACAGCAAGTCATTCTCATGGGTGACATTATAACCATATATATTAATCAGTATTACTACAATATTATTTAAACAGATTACCAACAGCAGAAAATGTCCCTTCTGGTCGCAAAAGTGGTGTAAAACGTCTCCAACAAAGCAGTTTTTCAAAATCATAACTCCAGCTGAATGTTGTGAGCCGTGAGCCAACCAAATGTCATTGTTCCACTGATTTTTCCAAAAAGCAAAATCACTAGGAATGGAGTGGGACTCTTGAAAAAAACAAAAATCAGTCTTGAACGATTTTGCATACAAGAACAAAGCTTTCCGTTTAGTAATGTCCCTAAGACCCCTGGCATTGAGTGAAATAACAGAAATAGACATAGAATAAGAACCCTTAACTATGAACAGAAAATAATAAAGCTTACCGAAGCTTACTGGTTGAAAACGTAAAGGTAGCTGACAAAAAGCCCATGTAAAAAAAAGTTTACAGCCAACCGTATGTGCAGTGTTCTTCACAAAATAAGATAGCTCACTGAACCTCACTTGAAAGTATGAACAGTTCATGGAGGGTTAATTTCAGAACCTTCAATGAAAGCACGGTAACCACCAAAGTAAGCTCTTTAGTTCAGACCATATTTATTTTCTTTTTTTGCTTTTTTATACTAGCCAGTAGTATTTAATCAAAAATTTAATTTTATTCTTTAATTGGTCATATGTAAGCAAAGAGGAGTTAAGCTTCCAATAAGATGCTCTAGGACCTGAGGAAATTTTGACTGAGGAAAGAGGGGATTGAAGAATAATGGCCCTATGATCAGTTAGAGGGGAGGGAAGAATGCTAATAGCAGCATTAAAGTTCTTGACACACTGAGATACGCACGCAGAAACTCGGATGATTTCGCCGCTCTCCACACCCCTTCTCTCGCCACCCGGGAGGAAAACTGAATAATGACGGCTCGTGGCCTTGAGGTATTCAAAGGCCTCTTCCCAATGCGATGAACAGTGTCAATCTTATCCGGTAGAATTTTGCTTCCCTCTGGAAAAGTGGCAACACAAATACGAATGGATTCAGCTCTGATATCTTCACCTTCTTTTTCCGGCACTCCTTGCAGGCGTAAATTCCAGCGACGCGAGTAACGCTCCAAGTCTGCAATCCTTGTCTCACAGAACTCCATCTTCTTTTCCTCAGAGCTCAATCTAGCTTCAACATGGCCAACCTTCCCCTTAACGTCATTAAGCTCGGCACAGATATAGTCAACGGTTTTCTTTAGACCTTCAATTTTCAGAGCATTATCACCCACCATTTTCTCCAGGGCATCCGATCGGTTATTTATTAGCTGAGAGAGCGTGGAAATCACGGAATCATCCTCTGCCCTGCCTTTCTTTGAAGGCGGCTTACCCGGGCTCTCAAGAAACGGTGTAGATAAAAGTTTATCCCCGGGAGAAGCATAGCTGTGGACATCCACAATACTAGATACACAAGAAGTCTCTCCTCCTTTCCTTTTATCTGCTGCTGATTTCATTTTCAAAGTTTTGAGAGGTAACTTCACAGTAAAATAAATGTAGATTCTAATACGTGTAGCACGATTATATATAGCGTAGTTTAGCTGTTAAAAGCAGATTTGTCAGCGGAGCACTATATAAGCAGACTTAGCAGGACTCCATCTTGGATCCCCCCATTGCGCTCAGGACTGTTATGCACGCGCTGCATGGTTTAAACGTCACACGTTTTATTTGCGTGGTCTGTGCGCAGCATGTGCATAATGCTCAGAGCAGGCTGTCCCTGTGGTAAATATGCGGCCCTCAGACAGAACAGGCAGGTTGTCGATGAGTGACAGAGCAGAATACTGTAGTATTTATTTATTTTTCTCTGCGACACTTTTCCTACTGTTAACAGAAAAATGTCAAACGAATTTAGTATTTTGACAAGACGAATAAAAATAGCTAATAGGCTATTTTTGTACAACCTACATTTTTATTTTTATTTTCTCTCTGCAACACTTTTTTGTGTTGTCAATGTTAAACGAATTGCATCCTGACAAGACGAATAAAAATAAGAAATACAATTTTTGTACAACATTTTTATTTTCTCTGACACTTTTTTTCCTACTGTGTTGCATAAAATATTAAACAAATTTTGTGTCTTAAGATAATTCATATAAATTAAAGTCAAAGTCAATAAATTCAAGACTCTTGACAAGACGAATAAAATAACACAATTTTGTACAGACTACACTTTTATTTGTCAGCCTATCTCTCTTTCTTTCAGTAGCGGAAATTTAAATGTGAGATTCTGGAAACGAGATCTAAATTTAGTGGGAATGGTCGGGTCGGGAAGAAAATTATTCTAAGCGGACAGTGGGTGAACAAAGAGTGAATAGCCTATATAGCGGGAGCGGGTGGGTGCGGAATAGAACCTTGTGGGAGCGGGACTAAAAAAACAGTCCCGCTCAGACCTCTACTTTATATTAGGTGGCCTTAACTACTACTTACATTTAAATTAATCATTTGATACAATGCACTTATTGTGTACATAGATGTTTTTACATTGTACCTAAATAAAAAAAAATAAAAAATACCTGCATGTAATTACATCTGTAATATTTTTTTTTGTAATTACATTTATAGTTATATTGTTGACCCATCCCTTAACCTACCCATAACACCAAACCTGTCCCTAACCTTTCCCGGTACATTGTACTTATTTTTTGATGTAAGTATATAGTAGTTAAGGCCACTTAATTTAAAGTGTGACCTTTTTTTTTTTTACATATTCTTCCTGATAATATTTTCTCAGATCTCTATAAACCTGCAGAAGGCAGGCAGTAAACAATTTCATTTATACGATGTTTGTATACATTTTCTATTGATCATGGCAGCAGTTATTCATCGAGTGATTGTGAAGAGCATTATAACTGAAGAACGTACACCTAGAGTAGACATTCTGCATTTTAAAGAGCTGATTCATGCTGTACAGTCCTTGCAAAATAAGCACTGTGTCCAGCACATATTTTGTGAGCATATTTGAGCGTGATTTGATTTGCATAATTCCTCTAGTGAACCGGGCGCTAAGACAGTGCATACAAATAAATGATGCTACCCATTCTTAGTGAAATCTTCCCACAGTGTTCATATAAAAACATCCTGGTGATGTTAGTAGAGTGCTCATCCATTGTTTAAAGCCTAGGCATTGGAGCAGAGCGATTTTTCTGTTTGATCTTTACCAGTTTCTCACTCATTCTCACTGTTCTCAGGGGGATGCGTGTGTGTATACAATGATCAGTTGAAAGATGGCTTGGAGGAAGAACTCTTTTATCATTACCGAAATGATCACAAGGGTTGCTTGAAAGGGCCGTTCTTAGTGCTAGGACCTCTCTCTTTCACCTTGAGTGCTCACGTACAGGGTTAAAGGATGAATTGAAGGCTTCATAAAGAGATCACATGGGCGCCCACAGGTCTATCATTGTTCATTCTCTCTCTGGGTGAGTGAAAGTCACTGAGAGAGGTCAGATTTCAAAATGTATGCGGTCCCATCGAAACAACATTGCTCCAAAGGAAGGGAGGAGTTCTGCGCAAATGCTCACAGCCTGAGGCCTTGTCCATTTTCAAGGTTTCTGTTCAAGGACTGCGTTTTACCGTCCATTATACTCCAAGCATCTAGACTTACAGTCTGGCCATCAGACCTCATTGTTTTAGAGATCCTCATGTGGATCTGTTTGTGTGTGTGTGTGTGTGTGTGTTGTGTGTTGTGTGTTGTGTGTGTGTGTGTGTGTGTGTGTGTGTGTTTTCATATTATCAGTGTCTCTTGCTGTTGCTGTAAACCTGAAGCGTATTTCCTGTACTGTTGAATAATGCAAAGCCTGTCGTATCCAGGATATTGTAATGCTCATCTTATGCTGGTATACTCTGAGCGCGCTGCTCCCGGCTGCTTTTAAACTACAGTGATGCCACCTCATCATTCGTGAGCACATTGTGCTGTTTGCATTCAATGAGCAGAGGGGCTGCTTCAAAAGCTCCGTTTTTGCACCACGAATAATTGGGGTCACCGGTGGAGAAATTAAGACGCTGAGTGAAAAGAAAGTGAAACATGAAAGAAGTGCACTGTGTTGAATTGCATGGGTTTATAGTGCCTCCAATAAGCATTTGGACTCTTGAGCTATACTTAAAAAAGTGTGAATGACAGTGTGTTATATATAAAGTGGCATTTATTAGAATGTAGCAAAAGAACACTTTTCAAGCAAAATTTGTTAAACTTACAAAAATGGTCCCAAAAAAGCTGAGAAAATCTCTTGCATCATTTGTTTGCACTTGGTTTGATGATTTATGTAATGCAATGAAATTCATAAATTTTTTGTATTTTTTAAAGTAGTGTAAATGTAGAGTGACCATAGTTCAGATGTTTCTAAAATAATGTTGTTGTTGTTTTTTTTGCGGTAACAAGCTACTTTTTCCAACAAGCCCTTGTAGTGCAACCAAAACATTGCTGTTTTAATGCCACAATATATTGCACACTCAGCCTGAACAAGCTGAGGCAATCATCCAACCCTCTCCTAAATGCCCTCGCTCTCTCATATGCAGAGTTAGAAAGTCTGATTCCCTGCCTGGCATTTTATATCTTCATTGCAATATGTAGATAATGAGTTCAATTTTGTTCTTCTAAACTGCTATACTAACTGCTGTATACTCAGTTATATAAATTAGGATGTGTTCTAGATTTTTTAAGTTATATTTTCTCCCAGGTCATTTATTTATAAAAACGTGGTTCTAATTAAATCATAAGTTATCTAATCGCATGGTTATACATTTTAAAATATTTTACTCCCTTAAGTAGCTTTAATGTAGTTTCATCTACTTATTAGTGAGTGCTGCTGGCTCGTTTTACAAAATAATGAAACATTTATTTTTCACTTTTATTGATTAGAAAATGTTTTTCCTTTATATTTGTTGTGGCTTAATGCATTTAATTAACTTTAATAAAAAAAAAAGTGTTTTGGGGCTGAGAAAAGCAATTTTATTTATTTAATTATTTATTTAAAAGAGGTGGCTATCTGTAGTTTAACTACTTTAAACTCATTCATTATAAGTAACTTGTAGCTTGGTGAGGTAAAGTTTCAAAGCAGCTTCCCCAGTACTATTAAAGGCCCACTATATATCTATGTGTGTGAAAGCGATAAAAGTGAGAGAGAGAAAAGGATGACAGAAGAGCATAGCCTTTCAAATTGTGATATTTTATTGTGCGCTTATTAAGTTCCCAACCCTCCTTGCTTTAAGAACACAGGGAGAAGACCTAGGGGACTGCTCTTACACACACCTGCATTCAGATGCCTGTCCCACTCTGTATTGCTACTGGGAACATACACTCCACTGCAGGGCTCACATGCATACACTTAGTCACACTGCTTTTTAAAAGCTCTCTGTGGACGTGCTTAGTTTCTGGCCCAGGGGCCCAACAGACACAGATACATGTATAGTATCTTCTTTCTTCATGCTCAAGAAGAATGCAGAGGGAGAGAGGGAGTCATGCAATTTTCAATTACTCTTCTTTGATGTTCCTGTGAGCAGCAGATTTCTGATGTTCTGCCTCTAATGTTCCACATCTATGGAATCTGCTCTCGTTATCTTCAGCTCATCTCAGCCGTCCTACACACTTACCTTCCAAGTGTGTGCGCTTAAGTCTTCTCACAGCATTAGAAAAAGCAGCTTGTCTGGCCTTTGATTAAACATGCTAAATTTGAAATTGAATTGATGCTCAAGAAGAATGTAGAGGGAGAGAGGGAGTCATGCAATTTTCAATTACTCTTCTTTGATGTTACTGTGAGCAGCAGATTTCTGATGTTCTGCCTCTAATGTTCCACATCTATGGAATCTGCTCTCGTTATCTTCAGCTCATCTCAGCCGTCCTACACACTTACCTTCCAAGTGTGTGCGCTTAAGTCTTCTCACAGCATTAGAAAAAGCAGCTTGTCTGGCCTTTGATTAAACATGCTAAATTTGAAATTGAATTGATATGGCGTGACCCTTGTATGTAACAGCACCGTCTACACCAAACTGCATCATCAAACACATAATCATATGCACAGGCATCTTCAAATGATTAATGATGAAAGCTGAGCGTAAGGGGGGAGAGACTCCCCAGTCTCCAAACATCCCGGAAAGGTATGAACAAAACTCTGTCTTGATTTGATTTGAGAGGCAATCATTTCAGAGAGGAGCAATCGCCTGATGCGAATATGAGTGCGAGGTTATTAAAGCTATGTCATGATGAGCTTTACCGCCAACTTAAAACAGGTCAAATCAATGCTAACAGTGTTGGAGCAATATTCTAGTGCACTAACGGATGTCAGAGACGTAGGGCTCTTCTTAAGTCTGTGATTTATTATCCAGTCAGATTTATTCAATCAATTAAAGGCCCATTAGACAGCTCAGAGAGAGGTGAAAACGAGTACCGGCAGGTGTATGTGCGCACGAGAGCGCCTACGCGTGTAAATGTTAATGTATCAGGATATATCAGGCATCTCTAAGAGCCTATTAGTCGTATTCCAATCGATTTTCAGTGGGGTCGATCTGGTTAGCGAAGATCAAGGAGACTTGGATTAAAGTTTGTAACATTTTTATTTCCTCTACTCATTTTCCGGTCTCTCTGGAGGCTGCATGAATGCTGAGCACGAAGCATCTTCTAGTAATGATGTTCCACGGTAGCCTAAAATATGGCAGCAGATGTTGCCAATAGATAGAACACAAATACATTACGTTAATGCACTTACTCTGCTTGATGTTCCGTTCCCGAAATTACAAACTTTGTATCATAAAATGTACACAAAAGCATACAAAGTGCTCAAACCAGGATGGATAAAAACATTGCTCAAAATACTATCTTTTGTGCTTCAGAGATGTAAAGTCATACAGTTCTGGAACAACATGAGGGTAAGTAAATTATGTATTTAATTGTATATGTAATGTTAAAAAGTTTGGGTTGATTAAGATTTTTTTTTTTTAGAAATTAATACTTTTATTCAGCAAGGACACATTAAATTGGTCAAAAGTGCGTAAAGAGTTATCAGTAGGATTATACTTTTAAGGAATGATTTTCATTTCGAATGAATGCTGTTCTTTGAACTTTTTATTAATTCAAAGAATCCTGACATGTATCAGAATTTCCACAAAATGATTAAGCAGCACAACTGTTTTCAACATTGATAATAATAAGAAATGTCTCTTAAGCACCAAATCAGCATATTAGAATGTCTTTTTTAAATTTGACTTTTTTTCCTTAGAATTGCAAGTTTACGTCACATAATTTTGACATCTCTCTGAATTCTGAGCTTATATCTCACAATTTTGACTTTTTTCCTTAGTATTGCGAGTTTCCATATGACAATTTTGCCTTCTTTTCTGATTTCTGAGTTTACATCTCGCAATTTTGACTTCTGAATTTACATTTTGAAATTATGACTTGTTTGAATTCTGAGTTTATGTCTTGAAATGCTGACTCTTTTCTCAAAATGTAGATAAAAATGTCAGAACTGTGACATATAAACTTACTGTGAGAAAAAAAAAGTATATATTTTTTATTCTGTGGCATATTTATTCAATAGCATATGTGATGCATGGATCTAGACTACATGATCTTCCATAATGCCCGCAACAGTAATACAGAGATCCTAACCCCATTCCAAATCAGTGCATTTATTTATAAAGTGTATAACATCCGAATAATGCTTTGGTGAGAGAAAAGAATCTCAAAAGAATTAATGCAAATGGATAAAAAGATCAAAATAAAGAAATCTCCAAATCACAACAAGCAGCTCACATGTCACTTCTGTGCACACTGCTCTCACTCTCAGCGTGCACCATAGAGAAAGTGAGAGAGGGAGAGCGGGAGAGATGTGAGGATAATTAGCTGTCGGTTTGTGAGTGGTGATCTTCCTCTCCGCTGAAGTCTCAGTCACAACCACATAAACAATGCCACATGAATAAAACATGGCCGACAATCACTCAAAGTGTAGTGAAAACACTGCACTGGCTTCAGTAAATATTTCATCTTCATTTCTCTGTGTGCCTTTGAGGTCTGCTCTATCCTCATTACTGCGTTTTGTTAAACATTAATGTGGAAGCTCCTTTAACCTGCCCTCTCTTTCCTTCTCTCTCTCTCTCTCTCTCTCTCTCTCTCTCTCTCTTATTTCCTCTTCCCACACTTTCCCTGACTGATAGCACTATACCTCTACCTACTCCATCACTCCTCAGATCTGGCTTACTTATTAGATTTCAGACTCATTGGTTTTGCCACCTTTTCGAGTTAACGCACATTTGTCATCTGCTCTGTGGTTCCTCCAGAGGGTCAGAGATGAGTAGTGCTGCATTGGAGCCATTAGCTGAGGGAGAAGGCCAGAGCTAGTGGGATGCTATTCGGTTTTTATTAGATTTTGCTCAAGCTCATGCATCCAGCCCTACAGGGATGTGTCAGGCAAATGTACAAAGATTCAATAATTTATCTTGTGTTTAATCAATGTATTCACAGCCCCTTCAGATTTAGCCCTGGCATTGTATAAGGCAACATAATAACTGTCTGGTCAATGAATATTCCATAAAGGCTTATTTCTGACCTTGGCTGTGGCCTTGTTTCTGTGAAGTTGACCGCATGGGCGGCTGAGCTTTGTGTGTGGTGCTGTTGGTGTTTTTCCTCATGCTGTGACTAAAGTTGGGATTTTCCTCAAATATCTCTAAAGCTCATTTGTTCTCCCCTGCTTTAGCAGATCTGCGGGACTTTTTTTCACGTTTGTGAATTTTTCTTGACAAATTAGCATTACAAACATGTAGTATTCCCCATTGTGAGGACAAAGAAGCAGGAAGTAGGGAACAGAGGGAGATTACGGGTAAACTACAACAAGCTTCAATGTGAATTTCCAGGATTAAGCAAATGCCGTGCAGCTCTGAACATACACGGCGCTGTATGAATCTGACCTACAGACCAGCCAAGGTATTGTTTTTAGTTGTACTCATAGTGAAAAGAAAGAAAAGGAAAGGAAACAGGAAAATAAAAATGGAAAGGTAAAGGTAAAGGGGAAAGGGAAATATGAAACAAACAAAAAAAGAAAAGAGAAAAAGGAAGAAGAAATGTGAAAATTAAAAGGGAAATAAGGGAAGGAAATGGAACAGGAAAGAAGAGAAAAGGGAAGTGGAAAAGGAAAAGGAAAAAGGAAATTAAAATCAGAAAAAGACTGAAAAGTGAAAAAGGAAGTGAAAATATCAAAATGAAAAGGACATAGTATAACAAAAAGAAGAGGAAATGGGGAAAGGAAAGGGGTTAAAGGATATTAAAAACAAAATAAAAGGAAAGTGAAAAGGGAAGTGGAAATGTGAAAAGGAAAAGGACATAGAATAGAATAAGGCATGAAATAGGAAAAAAGAAGAGGTGATGTGAAAATGGAAAGGAAATTGAAAGCAGAAACATTTCCATTCTCTCAAAAAGTGAAAAAAGGAAATGGAAAGGTAAACGGGAAAAAATAAAGCAAGTGAAAAGGAAAAAAATCAAATACAGTGCCTCCTCCCTATCCTGTTATTGACAGACCTGCCCACCTGTCTCTAGTTATGCTATACATTTTCCCTTTCATGAGAGAGGCTCTGATTTCATGCACCAATTAATGAGAGGGTCTCAGGCTTTAGGCTCTCTGTCACTCTTTATTTACTCTGTTTTGCTTTTAAATGGAGAGACGCACCTTCAGTCACTCCAGAGCAGTGTAAGGTGGCTTTACGTGTCTTCTGCAACTGTCACTTTATATTCCAATTAAAATACATACTCCCAATGCACACCTTCCCTCGCCTTCTTGCATGGGCCATTACCCTCTAATGTAAGGCCTTCTGAGTCTTGCATACTTCAGTGATTTTGCTGAAAGATATAATTGCGCATTTGAGACATTAGTGGGGGATGCTAACCACAAAGTGCTGCCAGTGGAACATTTTCCTGCTGTCACATTCACTTGAAGCTTGTCAGTTTGAACTCTACAAGAACCCTTTCTGAGATTTCCTTGTTTAGTCTGGTAAAAACAAGATCCAGTTGCATTGTGGATATTTTAATGACTTATTTTAAAAGTATTCGACCTAGAGACAGGTTGTTATCAGCATGAAATATATACTTACATTTTAATATTCATATATAAATATTCTAAATTTCTATACTAATGTCAATATTACGTGTTTTATTAATAATAATATCATGTAGTGATACTAATTTTTATAGTTATTAATATTATTGTTATTATTGCAGGGTTGATCTTTTATTGACTCTTAATTTCTATCTCAATATTAAAAGTATTATTGTTAATTGATATTAACATCAAAATTACAAGTAATATGTAATATACACATTTCAGTATTATTAATATTCATCAAAAGTTGATAAACAGCATTGTTGATCTTTTATTGACTTATTTTAAAAGGATTAGCCAAGGTACAGTTTGATAAATATTAGTGTTGTCAAACGATTAATCACGATTAATCACATTCAAAATAAAAGTTTTTGTTTACATAATGTATGTGTGTGTGCTGTGTATATTTATTATTAGTTATATATAAATACATACATACAGTATACATTTTGAAAATATTTACCTGTATTTGCATGTCTGTGTGCATTGAATTTATTTAATACACGAGTTTCACAATTTGAGTTGAATTACTGAAATAAATTAACTTTTCCACGACATTCTAATTTATTGAGATGCACCTATACATACATGCATGTGTGTATTTATATATGCAAAATCAATATACATAGTACACACACACACATATATTATGTGAACAAAAACTTTTATTTTGGATGTGATTAATTGTGTTTAATCATTTGACAGCACTAATAAATAAATATTTACATGTTAATATATAAATATTCTACATTTCTTTACTAATGTCAATATTAAATATTTGTATGGATGACTCTCAGCATAAATGACACTGGATAGGTGTAGATTTCTGCAACAGCAATAAGATGAATTAACACTTTTATGCTTTGGTGTAGATGAAGGGGTACTTGAGCATTACAGATGGGGATTGGGGTTACTTAAGAAGAAAAATGTTGGGAAACTCTTATATAGAAAATGACATGCTAGCTTTTTGAATTAGGTCTAGGTCTTAGATCCAAGTCAATGTCTGGGCTCTAACGCTTAAAAATGGGGGTCTATAGGGAAACTGTGTTTTCAGGTTAGGATTTTGAGATGAGAAGTGTGTTGTGAAGGAAGGAAAGAATATTTACAGAGCCTGAAGGACGTTTTAAAGGTCAGAGAAAGTGTGAGACAGGCAACTGTGCTGTTACGTCCCATGAGGGTAAGAAGTGTTTGGGGCGATAAAGGGAGGAAAATTTTCAATGCATTAATGCGGTTGTAGAAAAAATGGCCTCAATATCCACGCTCTGTGTGCGGATATGCTTGGGCATGCATGCGGTCTTTAATGATTATGAACTTGCTCTAACACTCTGATCTGGCACAAGTCAACTGTTCCAAAATAGAAAAAAGCCATTGAACAGTGATGAAAAGCCTTTCCACTCTCTCTGATCACAGGAATCCAGGGGCACGTCAAGAAAAAAGCCGCCACAAGACATCGGAGTGAACAATTAACCCATCGCTGCTCAGAAGTATTGCCAAATCCTCACAACCTCCGGGGGTTTAAAGCGAGGAGGGGGGGCTTCGTTCGCTCCTTCTATTAAAGCCGGAGTTGTGGGCTTCTGCTAAGCCAGACAGCAATCCGAGCAGCCGCCCTGCCACCCTCCATCATCCGAGCCAGGCCAGCGCTCTGCCAGATGTGAACACTTCTCCTCTCCCAGACAAAGGCTGCCTTTCAGTCCAGCCCCTCTGAGAGCCAGCCCCAGTTCTGCTTGTGTGAAAGTCACTGCAAACAGTGGATCTGTCCCTGAACTCTTGAAGCTGAGAGAAATAGGAAGACCGACAGTGAGAGAGAGGAAGGATTTCAAGTATAACCAGCCAGTCACAAGGACTGACACACAACAGGGAGAAATTAAATGAAAGAGAAGCAGAGACAGCACAGAGATTAATTCATAACTGACAGAAAGATCTGAGCAGGTAATGCATGGTGCCGAGGTGAAGTTCTCCAGGATTTCCTCGACTAGATTTCTCTGGAGTTTCTCTGTCACTCCACCGGATGGTGGAACTCTTATTACTGTGGTGGAAAGTTTATCATTTATTATTCATTCTGTCACACTCGACCATGACCGCTGCAGCACTGGAAAGCACTCATCCGCTGGTCACTCAACTCAGAGAGTGTTAGGACACAACTGTAGCTCTAGACGCAGAAGAATGGGAGAAATGTAAATACGCTGTCTCCCAGTGTTTAAATTAAGCCATAAATAGAGGGGCTTTAGCTGAACGTGACTGCTGAAATAAGATATTAATGTGCAGCAGCTGAGGTTTTAGTTTGGACTGGGGTTTAAAGTTTTAACTTTTGGCGCCAAATTAGATTTTTCTTTTCTGTTTCCATCTTTCTTGTTTTACTTAAATAGGAAAAATACATTAAAGTCTTCGCACTACTGTTGCAAGAAAACTATACACCACTATTTGTGAATATGCCTGTTTTTACTAAAAATGCAGAATGTTTGGATCAGTGTTGGTCAACAGTCATAATCTAAGATGCATTCTTGATATGGTATATTTGGCAAATAATGGTGTATATTTCTTACAACACAGTGCTTCATTTCAAGATAATTGTGTCTTTTTGGATTTTTGTGGCCTGTGCGCTTGAATTTTGTTTTTGACTTTAAGGGATTGGACACTCATAGAATAAAAGATGTGTCATTTTCTCACCCTAATGTCATGCCAATATTGTTATTGTTGACTAAAACTATTAAAAATAATTTTTGTTTGAAATAAATATTTATTCATTCATTCATTTATGCATGCATGCCTTGGCAACCTAAATAAGTAAGCTTAATTTGAAGTACTAAAATTACTGAAACTAACATAAAATAATTAAATCTAAATAGAGATATGCAAAACAAAAATTAATAACTATAAAAATGCCAAAAGCACATAACAGAATTAGTAAAACTAAACTTGAAAATATGAACTAAAACAGAAAATATTACATGTATATATAATTAAATACTAAATAAATTATCCTAAAATAATACTGTTTTAAACCTGCACGAGTTTCTTTCTTCTGTGGAAGAGCATAGACTTATTAATGTATGGACATAAAACACTGAGTCTTTTTTTTAATGTCTTCTTACATGTTTGGAACAGCATAAGGGTGAGTAATTTCCATTTTTGTGTGAACTTTCCCTTTAAATGTGTAATGAGTCTCTTGTTGTTGTTCTGTTCTACTGAAAGAAGGAATCTACAAGAGCCAAATCTAAAATATATAGCATAGAAACAGATATGCTTAGTTAAAGCAGTAACAGAGTTTGTATGAATGCACGTAGCAATCGAGAGAATAATATTTGGGTCACAGCTGTTCTCCTCCCCTCCGACCAGAGATTTCATCCTCTCTTCTCAAGTGTTTGTTTTCTAGACTGGAAAAATGACCCATCGTGCGTTCCATAAGGACCCCCATCACACACACACTCGCAGTCCCGGCAGCACACTTAAACTCCCGCCCAGTAACCTTTTCACCCGAGAGTGTGGCATGACAGATGAAGAACTTTTTTTTTTCAGGCTCACGCTCCTACCAGGAATATGAAAGTAATAAGGATCAGGAAGATCCGAAGGAAGGGAAAGGATTGAAGAAGAGAGATGAAAGGAGAAGAACAGAGAAAGGGAAAGACCATTTTAGGGCTTGTGCTCTCTGAGGGATAAAGCTCCAGATGACCAGAGAGATGGACCAATTCTCTCCCCCACCTTTGGGGCTCTCTACTCAGGCTGAGCACACAACCATATGGCTTCTCACCACCCACTCTGACCACAAAACCCAACTCATATCTACAAAGCACGCTCACACACAGTTTTGTCCACTCTAACACACATTCTTGACCTGGCCTACTTTCTTGCACTACATTGCTGTTTTTTTTATATTCATTTCTCCTTGTATGTTGAGCACTTTGTGTGAGTGGCAGTATTAAAAGAATATTCAATAAAAGTTGTGTTAAGAAAGTTTTAAGAAAGTCCTTTTATGGACATTAGAATTATGATAAATTCTAGAATAATGATAGAATTCTGTTTTTATTTATTTATTTAAATTATTTATTTTAGTTCTGATGCATTAAATTGTGACAGTAAACCATTCCGGCTTTACAATTTTACAAGATTACAAGACAATTCAGCTTTCCCATCACAGCAATAAATTACATTTTAAAATGTATTAAAATAGAAATTGTTGTTTTAAATTATAATAATATTTCACAATGTTACTGTTCTTATTGCATTTTTTATCAAATAAATGCAGCTTTGGTGAACATGAGTCACTTCTTTCCAAAAAAAAAACAAAAAACACACCAACCCCTTATTTTAAATGGTGTAAGTGCTTTTATGAATTTATAAGCTTAACATTTCTGCTTTAAAATTTTTAATTTATTTTTATTTATTTATTTATTTATTTATTCTTAAGAGATAAATCAAGATTATTTTTTGTGATAATTAACATCATGCTTTTTATTAACAGAACCTAAAATATTTCATAAACACATGGCAATTACACACACTCATGTAGACACTTTCAAGTTCTTTCCTGAAGTTCGGTTCTCCCCCTCACATTCCTCTTCCCCCCTGGGTTAGTGTGGGGTTAATTCATCCCTTATTTTAATAGCACGAGGAGAGAGGAGGAGAAAGGGAGATCGGGTTTCTTACAGAGCCATACGCAGCAGCTGGCATGCCTGAGTCCTGTGCTGTGAACAAAAGCGCCCGCCTCCCCTCTGTCCTTTATCATCCCTTGTTCTCTATCCCTTACCTCTCCTTTAATTCTGCCTTTATGATATCCTCCACCTCTCTTTCTCTCACCTCTTTCCATTCTTCTTTTTAAACCTCTGCCTATATTTCTCTCCACTCCAATTTCAAGTTCTCCATATCCCTTTCTCTCTCTCTCTGTCTCTCTCTCTCTGTCTCTCTCTCTCTCTCTCTCTCTCTCTCTCTCTCTCTCTTTCTTTAAAGGTCTGCTGTCATGCTTCTCAAAGGAAAGCTGGAAAAAAATAGCCCACCTTAAAGGCCACAGCCGCATACACGCACACACACACATATAAGGATATATACATGCAAATTTTGTTAGGAGAGGAAAAACAATACAGGATATTTGCAGAATTTTTTAGCTTGGAAATTCTTTCGTTCAATTAACTGCTGTGCTTGCCTGCCTTATTAGAGAAAGAGTGTGTTGGCAGAGTGTTTGACAACGCTGTGGGCAATATCCATAAAACTCTGAAATCCAGCACTAAATACTCCAGTAAAAAAGAAATTAAGCAACTTTTGAAATCACACAATGACTCCAGCTTAAGGGAGATGCTTCTGTGACATCTCTAATGCATTTTAGATCTTCTAAAATCTTCCTCCAATTCAACATCCTTATCCTCCTCCACCACCTCCTCCTTTCTCTGGCTTTCTCTCTCTCTCTTTCTCTCTTGCACACACAGACTCACAAAGTTGGCTTACATGTCCCTCTCAAACAGAACACAGCTTTGAGCTTTAATGCAGGGATTGGGTTCATGGCATAAACAATGCTCATAGCTTTTGATGTGTATTTTCACAGGGGTTATACTGTAAATTCACTTTCCAAATAAAAAAAAAGTTCTAACTTTTACTGTAAATGCATGTATCGAAGCATATGCCTTTTTGTGTGGGAAAGAGAGTTGACAGTATATGATTTGCCCATAGTATTGTTGTTTTGTTTTTGTGTTCTGCTTGACTTTTTGTTATATGTTTTTGTTTTGTTATATGTTTTTGTGTTTTGCTTCGTCGTGTTTTTTATGTTGTTTTTTTTTTTTTTTGTTTTGTTTTGTTTTGTTCTATATGTTATGTTTTTGCTTTGCTTTTTTTTTTTATTTTTGCTTTGTGGTTTGTTTTCCTTGTCATTTATGTATGTATGTATGTATTGCTTTATTTGTTTATTGCTTTTTTATTTATTGCTTTATTGCTTTATTTATTGCTTTATTTGCTTATGTTTTTCATGTTAATTTTTTTAATATATATTATATATATATATAATTTTATCTATCTATCTATCTGCATTGTTTTATTGCAGTTTTGCTTTATGGTTTGGTTTGGTTTGGTTTGTTTAGTTTCACGTTATTATTTTTCTTGTCTGTTTTTTAAATGGACAGTGTCTGCTTCTATTGTTTGGTGCACCTTGCTTTTTTATCTTTTCTTTCTCTTCTCTTTCTCTCCATCTTGACAGACATTCATCAAACGGCTGAGGAAAGCAGATCTGGCAGTCCTTAAATTGATACTTAAAACGTAGGACTTCTTACTTTAAAGAATCTTAAAAGGCTCTGGTCAGATGAATATTTCATAACCACCACCCAGGGTCAAAACCATCCAAAAAGCTCTCTCTCTTTCTCTCTTTCTCTCTCTCTCTCTCTCCCTTTCTTGCTCACCCTCTGCCTGGCTGCTCACAGTGAATGCAGCAACAGTGAGCTTCTGTTTAATTAGACTGTAACATCTGTGCTGGGGCTTGAAAGCAGGGCAGAGTCTAATACTGAGAGAGCTCCAGAGGCACGTACGGGAAGAAAAATAAACCATTAGACCATGGGGTGCATAATCATGTTTGGGACACAAACAACTTGCTCCATTTGTTCACACCACTCTTTGTGATATAAATGGCACTTTTTTACCTCATTACGCGGAATGGTGATCTTTCAACTATTCTCGGGCCTCTTTAACTGCTGGCCATGAGTTGCTGTTAAGGTTAAAAAAAGAAATAACTGGACTTATGCAGTGGACAATAAAATGTATGTTTTTTTTTTTTTTAATAATCTGCATCTTAGTTTGACACTGCAGTTGATCAAATTATTTTTATGTACTTTGAGAGAGCTTATGTTGTATCCATGGAATTACTGCATTTGGAAATAAGTGTGTTCTTCACTCCCATTCTGCCTTGTTGAGGAACAAAACTCCCCGATGTTTTAGCTGAGAAACCAGTTCTGGCATTCTCATTAGGGGATTTTATTGTGATTTATCTTCTTCTAAGCATCTAAAACAATAAGTAGACCTGTTTTTCTCTAATTTTTCTTTGCCATCATAGTGACATGTTCAGTAAAGATCTGTCATTAATATTATCATTATTGCCTCTTCTATTTTCATTTGTCCTTCAGAAAGATCAAAGAACTAACACTTCATGGAGCAACACCCATCAGTGATGTGCAAGGTGTGAAATCATTCCTATCACTTCTCCCTCAAACACCCACAATCCCCTCCTAGCAGACCCGGTGATGGCGGCATTTGCAGTTGGTCAGCTGTGTTTAGGATGATCTGAGAGAGGGTGAGTCTATCCTTGCCCCGAGCTGATCTTATTGATTTAAAGAGAATCAGACTTCAAAAACAGATGAAGACAGTTACTGATGCCAGTCTCATATAATCAGCATCAAGCCTTCGGCATATTCAAGGTGGAAGATCATCACTGTGCAAAACTAGCCTCTCAGTACAGACACGCATGTAACCAGATTTACTTGCGTCAATGCTGTTAGACATGTTTTGGGTCTAGATAATATTTATCTGTTTTATTGACTGCTGAACTTTGAATTATAGCTGTTATACAGGTCAGGTACTGGAATTACTTTGCATTTAAGATACACCTGGAGTGTGTGTATCCCAGAGGGTAGTTGGAAAGATTTAGATTTTGCCTAGTAAAACCTATAAGCAGAACAAAAATAATAGATTGTGTTTGTGCAGTGCATTGTTAAGGAGTAACTAATTAAAATAAACTTCACTAATAACTTAATAAGCAATCACTATTTTTAAAGCAGTGTAAATTTTACAGTAATAAGAGACATATAAGAGAGAGAGATAGTGTGTGCATGCCATTCTAGTGAATCACTTTGTCCTAAACCGTTCTTTTGCCAATATGTAGTAGTAGAAAAATCTGATTCATTCTTGGAAATCAGTTCATCCTAAACGGTTCTGTCTCTCATTTGTAGTGCTGGAAATTCTTATTCATTCTAGTAAATTGCTTCTTTCTAATGGTTCTTGCTCTCATATGTAACACTCAAGTCAGATTTATTGTAGTGAATCAATTCATCCTAAATGATTATTTCTCTCATGTGCTGGAAAGTCTGATTTATTGTGGCAAATCAAGTCGTCCTAAACAGCCTTTTTTTCTCCCTCAAAGTTTTGGAAAGTCCAGATTGTTCTAGATAATCATTTTATTTGGACAGCTCTTGTAATTCAATACATGGCATTTTTTATACCAGAATGTTTAATGTATTTAACTCAGCTAGGGAGCATTCTATATTGTATTCATATTATTTTAACTTGATTCAGTGTAAATATATCAGTTCAAGATTGATGTCACCCTAATTGGGATTGTTTATTTGTTTCAAATTGTTTGGAACCTGCAGGTCTGATTAAATTATAAATTACATTATTGAATAGGTATATTTATATAAAAAAAAGTCATAATGTCATTAGCTACTTTTTGTTAGAAGCTTGTAGTGTAGCTAACTACCTGTTTTAGAAGTAGTTTAAATTACGAGTAGCTTGACAAGCTGAAGTTTAAAGCATCTTCACCCATTTTTTAATTTGTTGCGGTATAAAAATGTGTGGGTCTCATTTGTAGGAGAATGTGTTCTACCCTGTGAATACATTTTTCACCCACAGTATCAATAATAGATTGCTTAACTTTATTAATATTAATAACTTAATATTAAAAATAATGCTAAATTATATCCACTTCAGTAGAGACATATTTCTGATTTGTCTTGATGGGGTACTTGAAACTTACTAATGGGGCTGTGGGTGTACACAAGAAACCAATTCTGAAATGCAACATGTTTTAGCCATGCTTAGCATTCAGCGATACAAGATGTACATGTGATTTATTTGAATTTGGAGCGTGATCTTTATTTGAATGTGCTCTTGGAGAGATCTAGCAGGGAGCCTGGGGATATCTGCTCTCATCTCCCTTTACAACAATAGCTTTCTCTGGAGAGTAATTAGAAGCTATAACCACAGCGAGCTGTGCCAGCAGGGGCTCAGATGAGCACTGGGTCTCCAGTAGGGACCAGACTGAGACAATCTGTGATCTCTCTTCAGGGTCATCAAACTGGACTAGACTGAGCACCGCACTGTAAAAAGTTCTAAGCACTTGCTTAAGCGAACAGGATGATAGCGGGAGTCTTAAAGTCAACATGAAATCAAAACCTTAAATTTGTCTACGTAAAGCTACAGCCATCAACGCACACACACTTGCACATTGAGGGAAAGGCCTTCCTCAGGAGGTGTTTTAGCAGTGGCAGCTGGTGCCAGGGCAGAATTAGTTAGAGAAAGATTATACAGGTCAGGTACTGGAATTACTTTGCATTTAAGATACACCTGGAGTGTGTGTATCCCAGAGGGTAGTTGGAAAGATTTAGATTTTGCCTAGTAAAACCTATAAGCAGAACAAAAATAATAGATTGTGTTTGTGCAGTGCATTGTTAAGGAGTAACTAATTAAAATAAACTTCACTAATAACTTATTAATAAGCAATCACTATTTTTAAAGCAGTGTAAATTTTACAGTAATAAGAGACATATAAGAGAGAGAGATAGTGTGTGCATGCCATTCTAGTGAATCACTTTGTCCTAAACCGTTCTTTTGCCAATATGTAGTAGTAGAAAAATCTGATTCATTCTTGGAAATCAGTTCATCCTAAACGGTTCTGTCTCTCATTTGTAGTGCTGGAAATTCTTATTCATTCTAGTAAATTGCTTCTTTCTAATGGTTCTTGCTCTCATATGTAACACTCAAGTCAGATTTATTGTAGTGAATCAATTCATCCTAAATGATTATTTCTCTCATGTGCTGGAAAGTCTGATTTATTGTGGCAAATCAAGTCGTCCTAAACAGCCTTTTTTTCTCCCTCAAAGTTTTGGAAAGTCCAGATTGTTCTAGATAATCATTTTATTTGGACAGCTCTTGTAATTCAATACATGGCATTTTTTATACCAGAATGTTTAATGTATTTAACTCAGCTAGGGAGCATTCTATATTGTATTCATATTATTTTAACTTGATTCAGTGTAAATATATCAGTTCAAGATTGATGTCACCCTAATTGGGATTGTTTATTTGTTTCAAATTGTTTGGAACCTGCAGGTCTGATTAAATTATAAATTACATTATTGAATAGGTATATTTATATAAAAAAAAGTCATAATGTCATTAGCTACTTTTTGTTAGAAGCTTGTAGTGTAGCTAACTACCTGTTTTAGAAGTAGTTTAAATTACGAGTAGCTTGACAAGCTGAAGTTTAAAGCATCTTCACCCATTTTTTAATTTGTTGCGGTATAAAAATGTGTGGGTCTCATTTGTAGGAGAATGTGTTCTACCCTGTGAATACATTTTTCACCCACAGTATCAATAATAGATTGCTTAACTTTATTAATATTAATAACTTAATATTAAAAATAATGCTAAATTATATCCACTTCAGTAGAGACATATTTCTGATTTGTCTTGATGGGGTACTTGAAACTTACTAATGGGGCTGTGGGTGTACACAAGAAACCAATTCTGAAATGCAACATGTTTTAGCCATGCTTAGCATTCAGCGATACAAGATGTACATGTGATTTATTTGAATTTGGAGCGTGATCTTTATTTGAATGTGCTCTTGGAGAGATCTAGCAGGGAGCCTGGGGATATCTGCTCTCATCTCCCTTTACAACAATAGCTTTCTCTGGAGAGTAATTAGAAGCTATAACCACAGCGAGCTGTGCCAGCAGGGGCTCAGATGAGCACTGGGTCTCCAGTAGGGACCAGACTGAGACAATCTGTGATCTCTCTTCAGGGTCATCAAACTGGACTAGACTGAGCACCGCACTGTAAAAAGTTCTAAGCGCTTGCTTAAGCGAACAGGATGATAGCGGGAGTCTTAAAGTCAACATGAAATCAAAACCTTAAATTTGTCTACGTAAAGCTACAGCCATCAACGCACACACACTTGCACATTGAGGGAAAGGCCTTCCTCAGGAGGTGTTTTAGCAGTGGCAGCTGGTGCCAGGGCAGAATTAGTTAGAGAAAGAGTGTGTCTTTCTGGAAGTCCGGAGGCAGAGGAGCAGTTGGTGATAATCCCGCTCTATTTTCCATAGGCTACAACACAGTGTTTTGATGTGCACATATCTTTATCCACACTGACATTCTCCAAACAGCCACAGAGTCCAGAGACCAGCGGCTGGCTCTGAAATAACCTAGAGTTGGAAATGGTACTCTAATTATAAACTCCGCATTGAGGGAAGGCTTGGCATAGCAAGGAGGAACGCTGCAATCACCGACTGGGTACTTTAATGAATGTTTTTTTAATGACCTACAGGAGGTCTTAACTCCACTTAAAGTTTTTGCTCAGCGTGGTATTTATATTAGTTCAAGGCAGGTTTCTTTCAGGTAGTTCTTTTTATAAGGACTACCAAGTCCAAATTAAATTGGACCTGGAAATTTTATGGGGTTTTTTTTATTACAGTTTTTTTTGTACACATTGTTTTCCTATAGTTTCCTACATTTTGTTTTTGTATTATACAAAAATCTAGCTAAATATATCTCTAGTTTTAGTCTCTTTCTTCACACACTAATATAATTTAAATTAAAATCAATATTTTATGTCAATTTATGGCATATAATGTACACTCAGCTGATCATCCTGTCAGGTTTATTCTACGGATTGTACTATATTCTTTACTTTTATTTTTTATATATATAATTATGTAATTTTATATTTTATTTATTTATTATATTACATTACATTATCTATACTACAGATATACTGTATATTCATTACTGCTGCTTAATACTGTAAAAACATTGTGCAAGTTATAAAGTTTTTCTACAAACTTCTTGAAACTGTGACTGTATATTCATTATTTGTATAAATTTTGATTTTTTTTTTTAATCTGTACTACGGTTATAGGGTAGAGTGAGGTAAAACGCACCCTACTGTTTTTCCCAAAATAACCACAAGATAAAATAAAGATGCATTTTTATTGTAACTATGGACTACGTTGACAAGAGTGATGTAGAAGTTTTCACGGTGAAGCTTACACTGGTGATGTACTGAAGAGAAAACGGATTTCACAGTAAATTATCTCATTTTCAGCAGTAAGATAAAAAGTTTTTTAAAGCTTGATGTTTTGTACAACATCACAGTTATATATGATATAAGAACAGTAGGGCCTGTAGATAGGGAGTATGTGTTATTTAATAAAAATATAATTATATTTTCAGAATGACATAATTTTTTTCTCAAACATATTCAGTGGGGTAAAACGCCCCCAGCCAGGTGGGGTAAAATGCCCCCGGGGGCAATGGGCAATTACTGTAGTTATTCTGTTCTGAACATCAAATCCTTTGTTTTTCCATCAAATGTATTCTACCTAGTTGGTTGAATCAAGATATTTGGACTTTATATTTAAAAATTACTTCAAGTTAGCATCAAGTAGCTAGTTAGCTAGCCAGTTAGCATCAGCTAACTTTTTTTTTTCAAATAGGCAATTATAATTTGTAATCCATAACTATTGATTATATTCTTTTTTATTTTAAGCTAAAACTGCATGTACTCTGATTTTGCTGTAAATGTTTAAAGCAAATTGCTTTGTCAGACTGGGGGGCATTTTACCCCACCCATGGGGGCGTTTTGCCCCATTGGTGGGGTAAAACGCCCCCTTGGTACAAAATACATTTTTGTTCAAAATCTAATAACATGAAAACTCTGGAAATTTTTCATACTTGGTTTATAATTTATGTCAGTGTCACTAAAACTATGATAACTTTTCTGAACACATTTAACATTTGTTTTACAAAACAAAATTGCACAGTCCTTAAGGGGGCGTTTTCCCCCACTCTACCCTACTGTATATTCATCACTGCCACTTTGTTTTTTTTTTGTTTTTTTTAAACATTATGCAAGTAAAGTTGTAATACATTTCTAGAGCGCTTGAAAGTCCAACTGCATCGTCGCCAGCTGTCTCCTATCACAGGTCCGTCATTTGAAAGTCATCTAGAGGATAATTAGAGTGGTCACCATTAACACAGAAACCAGTGCAGTAAAAATGAAAAGGTAAAAATCTCCTAATTACACATCACAAGGAGGTGCAGAGACATGCGGTAATTTTCTGTAATCTCCTCGATCGCATGATCAACTCGATTGCCACAATCAAAATGAATCCAACTGTTATAATTGTGATGTCTTTTTGTAGGGATATTGTTCATAATTTCGGTGCTAATAGCACATCTCACCTCTGAAATTATTAAGGAAAAGAGGGCAGACAAAAGAGGAGAGAAAGGGAGACACTAAGATCTGGGTGGGTCTATACAGATGACCTGCCACCTCTGCTCTGGGTAAAATCCCTCGATTCACTCACTGAAACACAACTTTGCGCTTCTAATTCCACAACTCAGCAGAGCAGATATAAAACAGAATGAGAGGATTGGAAAATCAGCTTGATTATGTTTGCCGGTAATTTGTGCCTTTACTAATGCTGGCTGAATTTTTCATGACAGATTATACTCCAGTCACCAGGGAGACAAGCTAGCGAATCATCTCTTTCCTCTTATGTTGGAATGAGTATTTTAATTTGATTGAAAAAGAAAAAAAAAAGAAACATAATTTAATTGTTTTTCAGTGCACTGGCTTGAGAAATTACAATAAATAAATAAAAAAATAAATAAATGAAGAAAGAGGTCCCCAGCTGAATTTTAATCACGGTTGTATTTGAATAATTTCTGTTACAACTTTGAGATCACAATAACCAAGGGTTGTAACAAAGTTCTCTGGAGAGAGAATTGAGTTATCTCTATTTTAGACATAGATTATAAGTAATGTATATGTGTGTGCATGTTTTTTTTTTTCTCCATTTTTCTATATGATTGTTCAAATAAAACAGGCTTGACACGACAACTTCTTAGAGACAATAACCCCCTCCCCAGCTCTGTTGCTGCTTCCTCAGTGAAGAGTAAAATAAATCAATAACTTCTTTTCTCTACGTTTCTCCCTCAGGAAAAAAGGTCTCGAGTGAGTGATTAAGGAGGTTTAAGGTTCCACAATGAGCGGAGCGAGGAAGCGCAGACACACAGCTGGTCCACTAAAGACAGACATCTGTCTCTCAGTGACAAAAGGAGAGCTGGCTACCGAAGGAAAGAGACAGATCAATCTGGATCAATGTTTGATTGACTAAGAAATTATTTTCCCATGATTTAACAGTAGGCATGTTTTATAGATCAGGGGTCCCTTAGGATGGAGTAGTTTAACCTTAAAGATGTAGTTTAGCCAAAATAAAAATTCCATCATCATTCACTCACCCTCTTGTCATTCCAAAAGAGTATGGCTTGCTTTCTTCTGTGGAACACAAAAAATATATATTCTTAAAGGATGACAAAAAATACAAAATACAAAATCTTATTTTGTGTTCCACAGAAGAAAGAGCTTCATACAAGTTTGGAATAACAGACATGAGTAAATGATGACAGAATTTTCATTTTGGGCTGAACTATCCCTTTAAGTAGAGGAGTTGCAGTAGACTGTGCTCTCATTCATTTAAGCAAAGGCTTAATTTAGAGTTTTGCTCTATTTTTAAGTTTTAATACTAAGTTAACTTGTTTACCATGTCTACACAGTGTTGCAGAGGAGTTTCACAGGCCCTGAATAAAGTGTGTGTGAAAGAGTTAAACAAAATGATACCTAAGTGGAGGAGGAGAGTAATTATAGCAATTAGCTAGCTACTAGTTTTTTTTTTCCCCGCTCTTCTTCTCTCTCTGCGTTTCAGGTTCAGTTTAAGTGTGACAACTTGTTTTAATTCAGAATAAAGCTGCATTTGTATTGCTAACAGTTTTATTTGAACATTAGGGGGATACATACCCCCCCTTGCTAATGCAAAAGTATCTAGACAATGAAGAGTATAAATAAACAGTATAAAATATAAATACAGAAATTACCTACATTGAAACTAGATTATATATAAATAATTATAACATAATTATTGTAAAATAAATAATTATTAAGTTTAGTGATTTACTAAATAACAAAATAAAATACTAAAAATAATCAAATTAATAGTAAAATAAGATGACAAGACAATTCACCTATGACAAGAAGGACCAGTAATGACACAAATGCCAGATTCCTCATTTACTGTGAGATTACTCTCTCATTCCTGTGTATTTAGCATTTAAAGGAAACTCATCTCAAAGCTTATCATCCAGTGTTTCCCAGTGTTATCCAGTGTTTTGCTGAACTCCATCAACAAGCTGATTAGGATGGAGATGATACCAGATTATCTAATAGTGTAATGAGCTTCTCTTTTAGCGTCCAGGGCCCTGTTTCCTGATAACAATGGATCTCAGCTCTTAAGTGAGCTCTCTATGTGCAAGGTTACTACTTCTGCCTCCCCAAAAATGCTTGAGAATGTGGTTAAGAGTTGCTGTGTGTTCACAACATGTTGAAATGTCAATTGCTTGTCATTGTAATTGTTAATTGGGCATGCAATTTTGCTTAACATTGGAAATACTTTTATGAAAATGAATTTACCTTGCTTGGAAAAAGTCTAGGTTTATTTTCCAAAATATTCAACCTCACTATCTATATATTTGCATATATGCCCATTTGTTGCTTCCTTCATTTGCTGCGAGTTTGCAAATTCTCCAGGGTCAGAGAAGAGAGCGGTTACCCGCTGAGGCCCTGGGACTGATTCTGCTAGTGACAAGAATATTGAGTATAACGATGTTCACGGTGTTGCAAAGGATTGCAGAGTGCACAACAGGGAGGCAGAAGCTCCACTTCAATCAAACGGTGATCTGCTCCCCAAATTGATAACGGGTGTCAGCCGTACGGCACCATGGTGCAGGTGAGGTTGTAGGGGAAAGAAGACAGTGTGGGAAGATGTCTTGACACACAGTATATGGGAGTATTTCATGCACAGCAGCAAATCTGTTAAATATGTTTATCAGCCTGGTAAGCACATTAAACCATGTTACCCCTAAATATAACATCTTTCTTTTAAATGTAATTCATACAGTTGTCTAAAACTGCTACTTTTATACACTACTGTTCAAATGGGTCAGTATGATTTTTTTAAATAAATTGTTTAAAAGTGACAGTAATGACACTTATTTGATAAATAAATTTGCAGATGCTTCATTACACTTTCATATGTATGAAAGTTTTCAAGTACTATTTAAGCTGTGATGACTTTGGTGCCTATATTATTCTAATATGATAGAAATTATTTTTTCTATAATCTATGCTAACAATGCTTTAGAGATTCCACTTTATAAAGCTACAATTTTGGCCTACAGATTCATGAAAACCCATTGCAAAATGTAATAGTAATACATTCACATCCACCTTTCTGAGTTCAAATTTCACTACGGCAGACAAATGACATGACATCGACAAGCAGGCGCTAATTGCTTTAAATGATGGAGAATAATTGGTGGATTCCGCAACATTTAAGCGTTTTCTTTGTACTGTAGCTTGCAAAAGCACAGCTAGAGAACAGATGAGCGCTCAGCGAGGAGCCGAACCCATCGCTGCTAAAAACCACTCAAATGGCATTCGGAAAGTGAAAACCCACACGCATTCACATGCTCATTTTCTCTGTTGCTGTGTTTACAAGCCTTAATAGCAGCGAGCGTGTGAACACACCACAACGAGGACTTTACAGCCTAATAAAACGTGTTGCTTTGGCAGCGAGGCAGCTTTTTGGACTGAGTCTCATTACCAAGTACAAACCCCAAAGTAGCCATGATCCTTGGAAGACCACAACCAGAACAGACTTATCCAAGGTAATTAGCGCACCGGGTAAACACTCAGGGGGAATTACTCCGTCTAGCGCTCTCAGTACGGCGCGATGCAGCTTTGGAATGAACTCCAGGCCTTCTGAACAGCAAGGATTTATCCATACTTGTACAGATTTGGTTTCCGTTGCCTTGAAGCGTTCAATGAGAATGGTCCGAGAATCTGTAATTATAAGAAAGAATTGGTTCAGGCCAACTGAAAAATAGCTCGTGGGCATTAATTGAAGATTAACACGCTCTACTATGAGGTTGTGCAGGGTTGAAGTCAAAATAAAGTGGGAAAGGTTGCAGAGTGGTGAAGTGAGGAAATAAAGCAGTTTTTTTTTTTTTTCATAGAAAATACACGTTATGTGTTGAAAAAGCAATCGTCGAGTTTCAGTGCTGCCGAACCACAGTTGGTCTCATTAGTTGTTCTTAGTATAAGCGCTTCCCTCCACGTTACACCCCTCTATGACAACACCATTACAGCAGCGCCGGTGATAGCAGGAGACACCTCAAACGCTTGCTTTCCACCCCCTCCCTGCCAACTTTCCCCAGGCTGTGGGAGTATTTCATGCACAGCAGCAAATCTGATAAATATGTTTATCAGCCTGGTAAGCACATTAAACCATGTTACCCCTAAATATAACATCTATCTTTTAAATGTAATTCATACAGTTGTCTAAAACTGCTACTTTTATACACTACTGTTCAAATGGGTCAGTATGATTTTTTTAAATAAATTGTTTAAAAGTGACAGTAATGACACTTATTTGATAAATAAATTTGCAGATGCTTCATTACACTTTCATATGTATGAAAGTTTTCAAGTACTATTTAAGCTGTGATGACTTTGGTGCCTATATTATTCTAATATGATAGAAATTATTTTTTCTATAATCTATGCTAACAATGCTTTAGAGATTCCACTTTATAAAGCTACAATTTTGGCCTACAGATTCATGAAAACCCATTGCAAAATGTAATAGTAATACATTCACATCCACCTTTCTGAGTTCAAATTTCACTACGGCAGACAAATGACATGACATCGACAAGCAGGCGCTAATTGCTTTAAATGATGGAGAATAATTGGTGGATTCCGCAACATTTAAGCGTTTTCTTTGTACTGTAGCTTGCAAAAGCACAGCTAGAGAACAGATGAGCGCTCAGCGAGGAGCCGAACCCATCGCTGCTAAAAACCACTCAAATGGCATTCGGAAAGTGAAAACCCACACGCATTCACATGCTCATTTTCTCTGTTGCTGTGTTTACAAGCCTTAATAGCAGCGAGCGTGTGAACACACCACAACGAGGACTTTACAGCCTAATAAAACGTGTTGCTTTGGCAGCGAGGCAGCTTTTTGGACTGAGTCTCATTACCAAGTACAAACCCCAAAGTAGCCATGATCCTTGGAAGACCACAACCAGAACAGACTTATCCAAGGTAATTAGCGCACCGGGTAAACACTCAGGGGGAATTACTCCGTCTAGCGCTCTCAGTACGGCGCGATGCAGCTTTGGAATGAACTCCAGGCCTTCTGAACAGCAAGGATTTATCCATACTTGTACAGATTTGGTTTCCGTTGCCTTGAAGCGTTCAATGAGAATGGTCCGAGAATCTGTAATTATAAGAAAGAATTGGTTCAGGCCAACTGAAAAATAGCTCGTGGGCATTAATTGAAGATTAACACGCTCTACTATGAGGTTGTGCAGGGTTGAAGTCAAAATAAAGTGGGAAAGGTTGCAGAGTGGTGAAGTGAGGAAATAAAGCAGTTTTTTTTTTTTTTCATAGAAAATACACGTTATGTGTTGAAAAAGCAATCGTCGAGTTTCAGTGCTGCCGAACCACAGTTGGTCTCATTAGTTGTTCTTAGTATAAGCGCTTCCCTCCACGTTACACCCCTCTATGACAACACCATTACAGCAGCGCCGGTGATAGCAGGAGACACCTCAAACGCTTGCTTTCCACCCCCTCCCTGCCAACTTTCCCCAGGCTGTCATTCAGGAGTAAGACAAAAGGAAGGAAGGCTTTAGAGAACGAAGGCAAGAGCTCCGCTTCTGTCGTTCTCCCCTCAGGCGGTGAGGGTGTAATTCAGTGTGAGGCGATGACACAGCCTCCCTGTGAGACCTGGCTCTGTCAGCATTAAGGGCTTCTCTGCAATATTCAGAGCAGCATGCAACAGAGAAAGCTCTGCATTTCCACACAGCGCAACTTCATTTAATACACGACTCAAAGCGGCTCTGTACTTCGTGCAATACGGCTCAACATGTGGTATAGCTCTGTAGAACAGAACCGCGAGACTCTCGAATTGAGTGAGAAATGCTGTGGGATTGAGAGTATAGACCTTATTAGAAGAAGATGACGCTTTTGTTTCACTAGTTTTGACATTTATTGCATTTTGTATTTTGGTTATCAGTTTCAATTTAGTTCACAGATGTAAGCCAAAAGTCAACATTAAAGTTTAAAAAGCCATCTTTGAAAACCTGTAATGACGGACCAGTAATCTGAAATTTGAGAGAGATTTATTAAAGAGGTAGTTCAGTCATTTACTCGCCCTCATGTTCTTGCAAATCCGTAACTTAGATATTTTGAAGAATGGTAGTCAACTTCCATTATATGGACAAAAACACTTCTCAAATGACTTATTTTATCTTTTATTTTCCACAGTATAAAGGCATACAAGTTTAGAACCTGTACAGCATATTGTTTTGTTTTGTTGTTTTTTTTGAGTAAACTATGAAATCAGACCTTCCAGCATTCATTGAAAATCTAAAGTCATTTTATCAGTAAATTTGTGATTCAATATTTTTTTCGATTTTGTCTTTTTAGTTTCTTTTGTTTATTTTAGTTTTTGTTTGTACTTTTAACTGTGACAATTTACATTAAAAATCGTAAGATTTGGTAAAATTATAGCATTTCGAATTTCATGTCAAATGAATGATGGACAAAAAAGTGTTGATAATTCAGCTGGCAAAACACTGAAGGTATGTATTTTCACAAAGTACTTTTAATTTTCACAGGGGATAAAAACAGCTCTTAAAAACATTTGTTGTGGAAAATTAGAAATTCTGATGTTCAAGGAACTTATGACTATTCAACATTCAGTGGACTGTATTTCTAACACTCAGCCTCATTTCCATTTGCATCAAATTAAATATGACATCTGCTCTAACTAAGCAACAATCTTATACAGCAGGTTACCTCTCAATACAGCTGAACCAGATCTCAACGACAAATGACTGCATCTCATTCCGCTTTTTCTGCATGACACTGTTAGTTCCTGCATATCTGCAGTCTTCAACAAATGGTTGTGGTCACCAGATATAGATTCAGTCAGAGGCCGATGGAGTGTGTTTGTTGGGGCATAGTGGGGGCTAAATAAGGACGGCTCTTGGGAAAGGACAGATGGCTATACTAACTCCCATCATGAAATGGGGTATTGAATGCGTTTCTCCCGTGTATACGCTCTTGTGACCCGCCTGCATGCACTCACATCTGACAAACACAAAGATTCTGTAGAGAACTGCTTTGGTAGAATCAGATGAGTTTAATTATTTAAGCTATAAAAAAAAATACTCAAACTCTCAGCAACTCTTTAACGAGAGCGAGAAAGAGCTGAACATGTCGTCAAGTCACTGATTTGTGAATATCACTATCACACTTTCTCTTTTATCAGTATTATATACTGACATATTTTAGTCATTTTCAAAGCAGGAGTGCTGAAATTCTGTTAAACTTGATTAAACGTGTTTGCAATGGTGAGAACATGCCACACGCGCACATGCTCACAATCTTACACTTGAAGTGATTTGTGACTTTAAAAATTTACTTAGATGTTATTAATAATTCCAATTGAACCCAAATATCAGAGTGGATGTTTTACTCTGGGTTTTACTCTTGCGCTGATTTCATCCACATGTATAAGTCATGTGGATCTGATGGGCTAATGCTTTGACCAAACAAAATTTTGATGTATTATTCAAAAACCATGTGGGCATGTATGTCATGAATCTTCTCCCTTTTTTAGGTAAATGCAAATCAGGTTAAAAGTATTTGCCATTAAAGCTGAATGATGCTGGTATACTCTCCAAATTCAACTCCACAGAGATCTGAGCCACTCAAAAAAAAACACATACTGGCCTGCCAGTTGCAGATTGGGACTCGAGGTGGTTCCACAAGCTCACAGTGTTATGATTATGACCTGGACATTTGCACACACCTACTTAGATAATATAGACATCAGGATACTTCATCAATATGAGCCTGTCCTGGCCACTGATAGATGCATTCTATAATTATACTTGTACCATCTCAAGTGATCCCGCAGTGTGTGACGGCATGCAGTGTGCATTAGTGAAACCTAATAGACATGCTGAGCTGTCTCTTCCTGTCTCCTGTGTATATTAGTCTCTTAGCGAGGTCTGTTTTTGATCAGACCAGCACTTTGCTTACATTTAGCTTCATCTCAGACCCTTCAGTATGTACCAGTGTCCCCTGACATGCAAACATTATACACACATACTACACAAAGGCATAGAGGAAAGTGGGGTAATTGTGCCATGTGGGTAAGTTGGATCAGTCCTTTCTCTAGGCAACATTTTTGTCATGTTACTATATTTCTAGAGAGTTTCCACCATGTATACCATACAGTATATGTTAAGTCTAAAATAATTCTCAAAGATCTTTTGGTAATTAAAAAAAGAAAAAGAAAAAGAAAAAAAAAAACAATTATAATTAATTTTAAAAATATATGAGATCATTAGGACTTGCTTATCTAAGAGAAAATAAATTATGTTTTACTTCATATTGCAAATGCATTATTTTAATCTTTTATTCCATGTACTTTTAAAATTAATAGTTTATTTATTATCCTCCAAGTTGACACAGAATAAAAACTAATAAAAAGACAGAAAGCATTGCACAACTTAGACATTTTTTCTTTTCTGTAAATGTATACAAAAGGTAGGCAAAATTTATTTTATTCCAAATGAAATTATGTTTTAATAATTTACCTAATATGCTTAATTGTAAAATAATAAAAAGTAAAAAATATATGTATAAATAAATAATAATAATAAATTACCTAATGTGCTTAACCATAAAATAATACAAATAAATAAAAATATATTTAAAAAAGGGTAGTCCCAGAAAGTTATAATCACTATGACTTCCAGAGGATTGACAGCATAAAACTTCTCTCATTAGTAAACTGACTATATTCAAATGGCACAAAGTCATTTGCTTCCATCCACAATGCATCTCTGAAAAAGCCAAAAAGACTAATTCTTGTAATTTTTGTTCATATGAAATTTATTCAAATATAATTAAGCATATTTTACCTCCTTTTCTTCAAGCCTAGAGGACAACTTAAGTAAAAAGTGTCACATCTTGCCCCACTAATAAGTCTTACAGTGTTCGGAGATTAAAACAAGAAATAAAGAAGTCGTTAGAAAGAACATATAGAGATAAGGGTGAATTATTCTCATTATGCAGATTTGATGATCGCAACTCATTATGCTATCTGAGAATCATACTAATTATCCTTCAGCTGTCTCCTTCTCCCTCTTCCTTTATTCGTATCTCTCTATCTATCAGATACTGTCACAGTTTAATGCTTCTATGTAGGAAACAAGTTCAGGCTCATCAGCAGTACACCCCATCATGAAGCGCAACATTACATTTCTAACTAATGCTTACACACACAATCAGAGGGGTGCCTGCTTTACAACCGGCTTTCACACACTGACACACTGCAGTCTGACAGCAAAGCAGACGGTCCGCTCAGCAGGATATCCTGAAACACAGTCCTCGAGATAGAAGATGACTGTACGCTACCATGCGCACACATCCATTAATGCACACAAAGACACAGAAAACATAAACCCCAAAGTTTTACAACTCTAGCTGAACTATAAGATCAGGTTTAAAAAAAAGTCAAAGGGCAGAATCAAATCCTGATGGTGTAATGGTGCTGTCTAAACTGTGACAAAACTCCTCGTATGACCTGAGGGTTTCTATACTGAACGGGTCAAAGCGAACATTCCAAAAAGTTCACCAATAAGTAGTTATGCTTGCATGCAACCAAACTGAAGGCTTAATGGGACTGAAAAGTCTTCATGTAAACGTTTCAGTCGACCCGACTGAGCTCAATCTGACGAAACTTCCAATTGGATTGGAAGAAGTGGTGTGGACCTGAAATAATTTGATCAATTAAAAAAATATTACCTTTGTTTACATGCACCCAAATAATCCATTTATGATCCATTTAATGGGTTAGTTGTACTTCAAAAACAAACAAAAAAACTGAATGAAATGTTGATTGGATTGAAAGGAGTTTGTGTAGACCAGGGGTAGGCAAGTTCGGTCCTAGAGAGCCGCAGTCCTGCAGAGTTCAGCTCCAACCCTGAAAAAAAAACTCACCTGCCTATAGCCTTAGTAATCCTGAAGACATTGATTAGCTTGTTCAGGTGTGTTTGATTAGGGTTGGAGTTAAAAATAATAATAATAATAATAATAATAATAATAATAATAAATGCCAGTGTTATTTTTAGATAGATCACAAAGACAAAAACAACAATTCAACAATAACTCCAGTGACATTATAGTGGTGGCTTTCTCCAGTTCTGAAAGTGGCAACTACACTTCCGAGTTTTGTTTCAAACTTGAATCTGAAAGATATCGGATCTGAATCTGAAATCAGATTGGATTCATTCTTCAAAATGAATGCATTCATGTAAATGCTTCAATCGGACTATTTCCTCAATCCGATTCAAAAATACCAGTGCCATGGTGCGCATGCTTGCGTGATTTTTATGTCTCATGTGGGTACATGTGTTTGTAAGGATAAAAGAAACTCGGATGCTTTGATCTCCTGGGAGACAGACGGTGCACTGGCATCTTCAGAATACCTTCTGTTCCCATTGAGGTGTAAAACCACCCAGGTCTGAGACCTGGGTTAATGTAAATTACATGCCTCCATTTGGAGGATGTCTTATCTTGGTTTTGTATTTAAAGGATTGTAGTAAAAGGGTCGGGGCGATTCTGTAGTCAGAGAGCCCCGTAGTATGGAGTGTCTCCACACACTCTGTACTATGTATTTTCTAAAAGGTCAGGTATGCATCTTACTCTTAGATTTGTCTATGAGAATTTGATGTATCGTATTGATTTGATATCGTTGAATTGGCTATGGAGATAATTGGAATAATACACATTTACCTGACTGTTAATAAATTGTTACATTTGATCTATTCTGACTTACTCTGAAATTATTTTCTCAAGTAGATTAAGTGAAGGTTTATGTTTCCACAAAGCTGTGTCCAGGGTTGAGTACACACTAAATCTCAGGTTTAGATGGAGCATGGGGCCCATCAGGTGAGGTTGTAGATTTCTGACTAACTGCTTGACCTTAGTTTAAGTTGTACTCAGTTACGTTAACCATGTATATGTTTGAAGTGTTGATTAAGTTGTACGAAGTTATATTAGCTATCGGGGGCTAGACAAAGGGTCTAGAAAACCGCTGATTAATGTTTGAAGTGTTAATTAAGTTGTACGAAGCTATATTAACTATCGGGGCTAGACAAGGAGTTCTAGAAAACCGCTGATTAATGTTTGAGTATTATATGGGTAACTGTAGGGGGCTAAACAGACCTACTATTTAAAGTATATTAAATAGTATTAGCCACAAAACCTCTGGCTAAGGGTCAGACTGGCGAGTTTGTGATCGTGGAGCCCACGCGTAGCGGCCGCCGTGAGGCATCCTAAATGACATAGATTCCTAATCAACGAGTAAAATATAAGTAAAGAGTTAACTAGAATAATCAAATGTCAGAATAATTAGAGACCGACAAACAACCAATTTGCCTTTCAACCTACATTCGAGGTCATACTAAAATGGAGTCAGATGAAATAATAAAATGGAGTCAGATTGAGTTAAACCTAAATTGAATAACTCTGCGCGCTGAAAAGACCGAACACGCAAGAAACCTTCATCCGCCACTGGATACCTTCCTTGGACCAAGTGCGCGGACCTTACATGTTTATTTTTTTTCAGGGCTGCTTATCCCAAAAACATTGTAAGAATAAGTAGATCCTATAAATAATTGGCATCAATAATCTCTATGACCTATTTAGGCCTACAATACTTTTGAGAGACGCAGGTCAATAATCTGAAATTGGAGTGGCATCATTGGGATTGACGAAAATTAATGCATGTAAACATGCACTCGCTGAGGGCCAGTAGAAGACTTGGGAATTTTTTAGGGAGTGTACTGAAATGGTTTTGACAATTCCCTGAGCAATATTCTCATTACTGAACTAGGGAGTGGATTGAGATGCCCCCATACTTTTCTCTTCTAAAATGCCTTTATTGTTCATTTAATGGCCTCTTTGAGTTTTCTTGAGTCCCTCTCTGCTTTCTCCCCTACAATCTGTCCATCAGTGGAGAGGATGGACGTACCTGAGATGAGGGCCAAGTTAGGGTGTGTTGTAAGGCTGAGCCCTGAGCAGAGCTCAGCAGATGGTACAGTCAGGACTGTCACTGCTTCTCCCCTGATGCCCAATCACGTCAAGCCATATCTCTCAACAGTGTTCACTCAGAAACCAGCCCAGCAGACAGCATTAGCATGATGAGATCATTACAACCTGGATGCATCTGTGCACTTTTTCCAAGGACTTGTTATTTCTTGCACACACATCCCTGACCTTGCGCTTTCCATTGTACCTAATTTTCCTGCGTACTACTTTTTCTAAGGTCAATGTTTTCACTCTTCACACAATGTTGGGTCTTCCTTATTTATTTAAAGTAAGAGTAGGGTTAAAAATAGACCATCAGGGTCCTTGAGAAAGCTCTTGCTCTCGTGTTAAAAAATAATACATTTTTTTTCTAAAAGGCATGCACTTGACCATTTAAAAATGTTAAGAAAAGGTTTTAAAATGTGTACAGTACTGAAATATATTTACATTTATGTATTTAGCAGACACTCTTATCCAACATGTCTTAAAAACATTTGCAATTTGTCAGAGCCAAATAGTGTACTATGCCAGGTTTATTAGGAAACTAAACTAGCCTGCTTTGATTTTATAATGTCAAACCATTTAGTACGGTTATGGAGGCATTTTGATTTGAAAGAAACCTAAGTTAAGGGTTTTTCTTAAAGTTTAAAGGGATTTGTGGCAATGCTGTCTCAATATTTCAGAAGCATCATATAAGAGGCATCAGAGGCGCTTCATTTTGGAGTGCTTTGACATTTCCTTTGAAGTAGCGCCATGGGGAAGCCCACTCATAATGATGTAATTCCTTTAAAGTTTTATTTAAGGCAGAGAGGCATTCCATTATTGAACTTCTGTAATTTCCTGATATGCAGCAAAGCAGTCACAAAGAAACTGGTCATGCTATAGCTTTTTGTGAAATTACGGATTTCTCCATTTCTTTTAACCAGACGATATTTAGAGCATCTTTTGCTGTGGGTAGTTTTCTATTTACATGCTTTCCTTCATTAAAGGTCAACATTTAGTTACACCTAAAAGCAAAACCTAATGCTAAACCCCATTGATGAGTTAATGGAAAAGGTTTTCACAGAAGTTCAGACATCAGTCACCTTTAAAAATGTGGACAGGTCGGCTTATCTCATCTCCAAAGTAATTTCAACTTTCGAAGTTTGCTGATATTGAGGTGTTAGTCGCACTCCTTTGATTTCACAACTCCTACACTTTTCACGTGCAACACAGATTGCATTCGTGAATAAATTCACAGGGAATTTAGAAATGTCAGCGGCAGCGCCAAAGAAATGTTTGCTTTTTTCACAAAATTCCCATTCCTTCATCAAGGCTTTGGATCTCAGTTAAAAGAGTCTGCTTTATTATTTGTTTCAAAATGCAAGAACATGCTCAGATGTCTGTGACAGCCCTCACTTCTATATACCCCTTGAGAATGATAGAGCAAGAAAAGATAAGAGAAATAGAGAGACAGAGATGGCATAAAAGCAGATACACAACAGTTTATTTGCTCAGTTTCATCAAAGAAGGACAGACACTGTGAGAGAGAAGGGGACACTGTGAGAGACGTTGACTAACTTCAAATCTGCTCAAATTTATTTTTGACTGTAATAAAGGCACAGTTGATTTTAAGGACAGAAGTTGATGAGCACTCGGGTATAATTTTACAAAAGGAATTTTAAATGAAATTTCAGAAGGAAAATTTCATCATTAACCAAATTTCTGCTTTGTCACAGCCCTATAATACAAATTTAAACATATAAACTCCTGGCAAAATATTTAAAAACACGTTATAGTCATTTTGTATCCTAAGCAAATACATAAGCATAGTACGTAATCACACTAGCATTTGCATGTACAGTAAGGGTTAAAAATAGTGTTAGCTAAGAAAGCAAAATGCATGACTAAAACTATTTATTCTGCCCAAAAACACTACAAAACAACAAGTGTATGAAGAAAATTATTTTTTAATCATATTTGGCTTCTGTTCATAAAGAGATGGAAAATATATTATTTGCGTCTTTCTGTATGATGCTATATGTTACACGTTAAAAACAAGTTTTTATACATGTTTTGTTTTGTATCAGCTGAATTGGGTATATAGGCCTATAAAATGTAAATGAACTAAATAAAAAAATTATAAAACTGTCAAATGTGTTTAGGCTATATTTATAAACATTTTCATGTTTTCTTTCTGTTTAATATTTTTTCACTTCCTTTCTTTTTATTTTCTATTAGATTTTTTTCTGTTAATGTAACCTGTGTGTGCACATTGGGACACAGGCATTCTGCTCTCCACTGTGGCAGATCTCTCTTTGTTATCTCTCTGTTGGTCATACCAGCTCGTGTGCGGCCCCTGGCGTTGCGGATGTATGGAACGCAAATTACAGTAGCGTTTCACCGAAGAATTTCAGCGTTATTTAGCAGAAAATGCAGAAAATTTACTTTATAAGGAAAGTAAAGTTATGAGAATTCATTGAGATTTCTCTGAATATGCTCACAGTTTGGGCTAAAAGCCCTAATGGAATATATGACATAAAAATTCATCAGAACTCGCATGACTGAACAGGTATGTGCTGCTACTTTATCACATTCTAAAAGTACGCAGTTGGGTTTTAATTTTGCGTGCTTGTACTCGTGATGCAAATTATTATATATGTGGCTGTAAGATTTATGTCATTGATCTTTTTTTTTTTCTTTTTTTTTTTAAAGATGTTATAACTTCACAACAACATGCAGTAAATGTAAACAAACCTCTTGTCTGGGGATGTAGATCATGTACGCTGAAAGGTTCACACTTTCTATTGAATTGCAAGAAAAATACCCGTTTAGTCCAATTCACTTGAAAATTACACTAACTGTAACCTATGTACTGTATGAAAGCCCATTTCCGCCACATAAAAACATGCTTGGTAAATCATAATTATTTTTTATTTCTTTATGTCATTGTGACTTTTTATGTCATAATTATGACTTACCAAAGCATGTGGCAGAAATGTGCTTCCCTATTTGCAGTAGGCCTATAAACTGGTTCTTTTTAGTGAATCAAAAACACACAGTGCGCTACCAGCTTGCTTAGATTCACAAACAAATACAACTCACATATACTTGTACCAATGTAGTCTGATTTGTGAACAAATGAATGAATGCATGCATTTGCTTCATTCATGACTCATATGATCTGCTTAATTTAACTTTAAATACAAAAAGACTCACAAACTCCAGTTTGAATCAGTCTGGAACATTCTTCACTAAATGAACTCGCTGGGAATGACTTGGTGCTCTTGACTGTTTTCAGTTGAAAAGCAGTGATGAATATAAGGTTGTCAGATTAGTTTATAAACATGTCAAAAAATATTTAATTGTGAATCTAGCTACATGTTGGCGTTTCGACAACACTGCAAACATTGACAAGTGAATCCGTGGGATAGGTGTTATTGTGGTAGTACTGTGTTTCCCATACTGGCATACAGGAGAAATTATTCCATTCAAACAAAACATATGCAAGAAACAAACTGTAGCGACTGTCATTATGGATTGCAAGTTATCTAATGCATCAGTTTGTCTGTGTTTGTATAGCATTCCATGTCATTCCATCAGCCCCTAAACGCTATCCTCTCTTTCTCAATCTCTCATTCCCTCCTCCTCGCATACAAACATCCCCGACTCCTCCATCTTAAGTTGTCTCCCATTTTTTAATCGATTGCTCTATCACAGAACAGCTGTTGTGTTGTGTGATCCATGAGCTCCTCTACACATTAGTTATGCCACACACAGACAGTATCTGGGTGTCCCTGAGAGCAAGACAGCCCAATCCATCGCTGCCGACTCAAATTCTCTCACTTCACGTATTCAGCAGAGCACATCACCATGAGCTGAGCCTGGAATCGCAGATAAACCTTCCTCTGTTTGGATGCATTGTCTGTATTCCTGTAATGTCAGGTTGTTCTGCTGTGTCAGTGCTGTGTATTGAATTAGTTGCTCTGTCTGTTTTGACTAGGAAGTCGCTGCAAAGACACACATATTGAACCTCAGTTGTGTACTTCAGATTCTCTGCAAGCAAACCGAATGTGGATTTTTTTTTCTAATACTGATCAATTTTTGATTGAAGAATGCAACATGCATTCGTAAAGTCTATATGTGTTTCCTACTTATTTTGGAGTCGGTTCTGCTGTAGATTTTCATACAGAGTGTGTTTTCTTTGCTTTTTTACTCTTAATACCACTTCTTGTGGTAAACATGGGCATTTGAGTTGGCTGCCTTTTTAATCATGAATTCTTAAGTATGGAGATTTTCTTTTCAACTGCTCCTCTGTGCTTTTAAAGAAGTGCAGGCGTCCGTCTTAACACTCGCTCCCAGGGAACAGAGGTCTGGGGTTTTCTGTATTCTCCTGATGCCTAAGTCCTTACTTGGGAGATCTAACTGCATTTCTACTGCCCTACTTTGC
This sequence comes from Sinocyclocheilus anshuiensis, assembly GCF_001515605.1. Classification (NCBI taxonomy): domain Eukaryota; kingdom Metazoa; phylum Chordata; class Actinopteri; order Cypriniformes; family Cyprinidae; genus Sinocyclocheilus; species Sinocyclocheilus anshuiensis. Next base: position 880,027 of record NW_015558646.1, read on the forward strand.
AAATCTGTACTAAATGTGTAATGATGCCCTCGTGTCCTGCAAGATTTCTGTTTAATTTAGGAAATCTTAAATTCATTTAGCACTGCATTGGGTGGAGGGAAAGAGAAAGGAAGGAGTATATAAGTGCGTGTTTGTGTGTGTGCTGAGCAGTGTGAGCTTTTACCAAGTCAAACGTTCCTCAGTGATAAGCACATGTTTAGCTGCAGGACTGTGAGGGGGCAGAGCAGCACTGGTGCAATCCTGATAGCGGAGACACACTCAGGGATGCAGCTGTTTCTCAAGAGTTTATGTATGTTTGTGAGGTAAAGACAGAGTGTGTGTTATATGAGAGGAATTGTCGTTTAGCAGCTTACCACTGTCGAAAATCATCTTCAAATCAAACTCAACTACTGTAGATGTACAACTTCTGCTGAAAATATAAGTGTTTATCGGTGTGGCGCTCGCTGCCATGATGCTAGACTGCTGTGATTGGTTGTCAGGGTGTTGCCAGGTGGTTGCTTACTGGTCCAAGTCAAAAGAGGCTGCCCCCAAATCTTTTATTTATTTATTTATTTATTTATTTATAGCTTGAGTCTGAAGATACAATACTGATACAGTTACAAATCATTTTTATATTTACATTATATTTATATTTATTGTTTAAAAACGGAATTATTTGTTTATTATAAAGAATAATAATACTAAAATGCACATTATTATTATTATTATTATTATTTGTATATTTGTGCAAGTTGTTGTGCTATCTGTTTATTTTAATATTTATTTTAATAATTTTAATTTATTTTAAAGTAATTTATCATTAAAACTTGGTATTTAAAAAATGATAGCCTATTAAATAGAAAAGTGTGAACTTATCAGTAAAAAATATTGTTCAAACAAATTAATTGACTTATTGCTCTTTGGGTCCCTCAAGGTGAACGTGTAGTCATGTTTACCATTGTTTGAAGAATTTTTCATGGTTGAATCCACGTAAATGGAAATTTTGTGTTAGGGCGAAATGTTTTCTCACACAGATTCACCTGCATTGACCAACAAAAATTGCTTGGTTTGAAACTGACTTCTGTGCTTCATATATCGCTACACTAGTCACAGTAGACAATTAACCTTTTTGCCTGTGAAATTTAAGTCCGTGGGTTTTTTTATTTTTAGCATTTATTGGGAACTATTTTTTAACAAAACTGTATCAATTTAAATATAAAGCAGGACTATCTTCATAAAGGGCAATGCATTTCCACAGACAGTGAGTTCTATAATGCAAGACTGTGAACATTTTAGTTTTAAAACCCTGCGGAGAAACGGCCTGCAAGAACTCCAGCACTGTACCAACCGGACAGTTAACTGGGTCGAGCTGGCGGTCTCCGCACCAAGAAGTGAAAAGTTTCCACTTCAAGGCGTACAGTTTCCTCGTGGAGGGAGCTCTGGATTGGAGGATGGTCTCAACAACCTCGGTTGAGAGACCGGAAGCTACGAGTTGTGCCCCCTCAGGGGCCACACCCACAACTTCTACAGCTCCGGGTGGGGGTGGATGATCATACCCTCCGCCTGTGAGAGGAGATCTCTCCTGACGGGAATCTCCCACGGAGCACCGTCGAGGAGAGAAATCAGGTCCGAGAACCATACTCGGCCCGGCCAGAATGGGGCTACCCGTCCCGGCGCACTCTCTTGCTGTTGCTACGGCAGCGCGCGAGCCGCTCAGTCACACCAACAACATCAGTCTCCTCAGAGAAAGATGGCCGCATCAGCAAGCTCTCTCTCAGAGGGGGAAGAACCGCAGCGCGGGCTTCCGAGCCTCGAGAACGAGCTCTAGATCTAGGGAGCACGGCTGGAGATAGGACGAGCCGTCTCCAACCCGTCCACCAGATCATGTGTGACCACCGCGATCTCAGTCGCCGCTGTGCCTCAGCAGCAGCGGGACCGCAATCGCAAGATCACAGGCACGGACACACTCCTCGGAGCGTGCCCGGCGAGAGTGGAGCGTTTATTTTTGGAAAAGCACAATCCGCCCACCGAGAGCCGACTGCGCGAGCTCCCCATTGATGCTGCTTATTATAATATCAGGCATAATATGCTTGTGTAACTCAAGTTTGTGTAACTCATGTTTGTGCAACTGGCGAGCTCTGCGACGCCCTACGTATTAATCTCCTCGGAGAAAGACAGGCGGAGCGTCGCGCCCTCTCCCCGGGGGGGAAGTACCGCAGCACGCTGACTCTGCGTGCTTGCTCCCAAGCAGACAGCAAACAAACTATGTGTATCCCCACCCGTAAAGTAACGCAGGCAGGGAGGAACACACAGCCTGAATGCTGCCTGCCCTCACCTTAGGTGAATGGTTTTGTCTTGTTTTTAGATTCGTGACAGACAACACTAAATAAGACTCACAAACAGATATCAGACTGACACACACACACAGAGCGCTTGCTGAATGACAAAAAGCTGACGCTGGTCTCACCGCACATGCTTTTATAGCCTCCTGGTCATTACGTCACCCGCCTGTGACGTCTCGCCCATCTATTGGTCTGATTACACACGAGGTTCAGAGCCGGTCACGCTGAAGGGCGTTCCCCTAACGTTTTCCGACGCAGCTCGAGTTCCTGAAGAGGAACACTTAATGTGATCCATGCAAACAGTCCTAAAAGTTCTCAAAGAAACATCAAGTGTCAAGTTGGTTAAGTTGACCACATATTCCCATCCAGCCTGAATTGCCATTGGCCACATAGCCCAAGTTCCACTTAATATGAAAAGCATTCGGTTTTGAAGTGCAGATGTGAGCCTGTAAGGATCATATCCTGTCGTGTTTGGCTTTCTGTTTGTGCGCATTCTACATTCCTCCGGGGAAACTGCCCTGCGCTGCAGAAGAGCTGTGGAGAATGAAATACCGATGTTCTAGTCACACACATACAACTATATATTTTTACGCGCTTACTTGTCAAAGTTTCGCCGGTCCCAAATTCATCTCCCCTCTGCCTTGAGTGAATTCTTATCTCGGGAGACTTGGGTGACTCTCTTGGCAAATTTTTTCCACGGCTTCATGTTTCACAGTGACGGTTTGACAGCCGATTTCAAAGCCTGTAAATCCCCCAGAATGCCATTTGCCTGGTGCTTTGAGTGGGCATGAGGCATCTGCACGCCGACAAACAGCCAAACAGACTCTGCAGCCTAGGGATGGAGAGAAGGAAGGAAAGATGAGGCTAGAGAGGCTCTGTTGGCGCTGGAGGGGATGAAGGGGTGATGGGGCAACGCATCACTCCCCCAACACTTCCTGACAGCTCACTTGCCGTAGGGACATGGAGCAAGGTTGGAGGGTGCCCCACTTTAACACCCCCACAGAGCCCTAACCCTGAGTGTATGGATGTAAACACACACACACACACACACACACACTCAGGGGAACACTCCTACTCATCTCCAGATCAGAAAAACAGTGAGAAGAAAGAACAAAATGAAAGAAGGGGAGAAAGGCTGGAAAGATTCGAAATATTTTCTGTCTCTTCGTCTGTCTGTCAGAAAGTCTGTGTGAAGGTTTGCCACTCTGATCACAAAACAGTTACTGTTAAAGCAATAGTTCACTTGAAAATGAAAATCTGTCATTATTTGCTCATCCTCATGTCGCTCATCCAAACCTGTATGACTTTTTTTCTACCATGGAACCCAGAAGGTGAATTTTTGAAGAATATCCAAGTCAGTCTTTTCAATATAATGAAAGTAAATGGGGATTGGGGGCTGCCAAACTCCAAAATGACAAAAAAATAAAGCCATAAAAGTAGTCCATTTGACAAGTGTGCTATATTCCAAGTCTATGTGACATGACATCTGTACTAGCGCTCGTTGTTAATTAAAGGTCTATTGTCTATTGAGAATAGTGTAGATGTATGAAGCACAGATCACACAGAAGACACTGTTCTGTTGGTAAACGTTGAATTTGCATGAATCTCCAACTTGAACCCATTGCGAAATCTGCATGGGTCCCGAAATCTTTTCTCTAAATCACAAGGATTGAAGTGGCTGGATTTCAGCCAGGAAAATTTGATGAAACAATAGTAACTGTAACCTTCACAAAAATATACCTGAATGATTAATTCATGAATCTGATTGATCGGGTTCTCAAGTTCAAACAGCAGACACAATGATCTGCTTGCAGAAGTTAACAGCCACTGAAAGGAAGCCACACAAAGCTATGAGCTATGGCAAATTATTTTTATTTTACTTACTTTTATGCTCCATTTGATTCATTGTACATTGTACATGAAAAAGCGTTACCAGTACATTATTCAATATCTCTTTAAAGAAGAAAGTCAGTCAATTAGGTTTGTAATGATATGAGGGTGAGTAAATGATGACAGAATTTCCTTTTTTTGGATGATTAAAGGGAATCGTTTTGCTATAGTGAACTGAAAAAAAGCAAAATGGTCCAGATTAGCACAAAATGGCTAAAATTTCCGTTTCATTTATTTCTAAGTGATTGTGTAGCTCAAGCATAACTAGACACTGCTGATGTGTGTCCGCACACAAAAGAGACAATGTACTGTGCGTTTTAGTTAGAATGACTCTATTAATAATGTGACCTCAGGGGTCTTTCTTTTTCCAGAGAGTGCTGGTCAGTTTTAAGGTCAGTGGTTCCTCAAAGGATTCACAGGATAAATAAATAAACTGCTTTTTCTGAGGAAAGATTGTTTTTATCTAAAGCCCGGGACCTGGACGGAGGGTTTTCGATGTGTGTGTGTGTGTGTGTGTGTGTGTGTGTGTGTGTGTGTGTGTGAGAGTGTGTTGGCTCTCCACCGAAGTTAATGTGAAGGATTGGCGTATCATATGCATGCAAAATTGGCATTCGGCGTATGCATTACACGCAATTAGAAAGTGTAAAGTCGTGTTATTTATACGCAGACTGATGAGAACGGGTTGGTCAGTCAGTGCCGGGTGAGTCACAGCCTTTTTAATGATGTGGGAAGAAGGCCTTAAGAGCTGTGGAAATGTCGCGTTTTAATGGCTGAACTCTTTTTGGTTGATTTGGCCCTGGGTTCTCTGTGCATAGGCATAATGATGTGAAATCCATTTAAGAGCGGAGAAAGAAGTGGCGCTCAAGAGGATGTTCTGAGTGCCATGCCACACACACTTACACACATAAGATCACACAACAAGACTTTAACACTCCTAAAGCCAGTTTTCAGCCAAATAAAGACTTCGCATGAGTCCACAGCTAGACAAATCGACCTGTATAGTCTACTTGATATTAAGATTTTACCAGATATCATTTAGTAGCAGCCGTTAGAATGGTAATCCATGTTAATTAGTTCATTCGGACTTCTTGCTACTGTACTGTCTGGTTTTGAGAGAATATGATGCCAGTATTTCCATTTTGGGTTGAACTATCCTTTTAAGTATAATAATGTAGGCCATTACAACATACTGTTGTTTTCAGTTTTCAGTTTTCAAATATGAGTTAACTATAAACAAAAAACCAAGAGAATGTCATGTCATAGTTAACAAATTTACTGTGAAATCTGCTCTGGTAAACAAACTGTCAACTGGTGACAGTTTCATGCCCTAGGGACTAAGTTTGTAAGATAAATAAATTGACAAAATAAATGGGAAAAAAGTCACTTGGTATAAACAGTACTTTTAAAACATTTATATAGGCTAGCCTCTAAATGTAGAAATCAAATTACTGTCTTGTCTAATTTGTTTATTAATTACTTTATTAGATTATTTTAGAGTGGATCATTTGTTGTTTTAGTGTTCGTAATTTCCACACTTCTTTTCAAATGAGTATAAAATTAAAAAGTTTATCTCACTATATTAATAACTGGGTTCTTAATATAGTCTAGCCTCACAGTTAGCATTTGCGCCCATGGGGAATGGGCTACATTGCGGTGTAAAAGTTACTTTATTCTTGATAATATTAAGGCAAATTACAGCATGCAACGAATTGCACATGCTAATCCAGGAAAAGCAATCAAACATATGAAAAATATGTCACAGCTTATTAAGTTTTGTACCCTAAAGGCTAACATGCCACAATATCTTTGCAGCAGATGGCATGGTACTTAAGGGTTTTATTAAAGTAAGGAAGCAGATAACTTACATGAAAAAACAATTTCACAACAATCTCTGGGAGGAAATTGTAAGGGAATGGGTTTTTTCAAACTGGGGAAACAAATTAACATTTCTAATTTTCATTTCTACCAAGTGGCCATCAAGGAGGTGGGCAAAATCCTGTCCATTGATGAAGATTGTTAGAAATCGTGTGCAACCTGTGTGTCATTTGTATGTGGATTTCCATCAGGGTCCTGAAACCCCTTGTATTGGTTTGTTTTGGAGTAATGACCAGCTCACTAGACATGAAACTCATGGCTACCTGAAATATTGATATATTTGAGTTTAGATTGAGTTTATTTTTTTATTATGTGTGAAGAAAGGAGAGTGAAGCAAGGTGAAACATGGCTGTGTAGCATCTTTTTTTTTTGGAAGCTGGAGGAAAGCTTTTTTGGAAGGTAGTTCTACACAAGAGATGATATGTGTTTTGATAAATGTCTGAGATATGGTACAGTAACTGGTTAATTTAAAGCCCCTTGAACGTCTCAGGTTACGTATGTAACGATGGTTTCTCGAGGGAACGAGACTCTGCGTCAGAATACGCTTTGGGAACGCCTTCTGTGACCACGCTCTGAATCACATGTGAAATCAGTCCAATAGCTGGGCGAGACATCACGGGCGGGTGACATCATGGCCAGGAAGCTATAAAAGCACGTGGGGCGGACCCGGCATCAGCTTCAGGAATGAAGCAAGCGCCGGCAGGGATGCCAGAAGTACAGCACCGAGACGCAGCGTCTCGTTCCCTCGAGGAACCATGGTTACATACGTAACCTGAGACATTCCTCTTCAGGAACTCGAGCTGCGTCGGAATACGCTTTGGGAACGAGAATGCCCACGCCGCCAGACTTGCAAATCCCTGCCTAGTGTGGAAGAGCACAACTAAGTCGAGAGAAAGGGGAGCCAGGAGTGGCTAAAGTAGGCAGGGCCTGCCGTCCCGAAGGCCAACTTCTGGAGGAGTGAGCCTTGACCCCCAAAGGAGAGGGGAGATCAGAGGACTCGAGGCTATGTAATAGCATCCTGATCTACCACTTAGCATAAGCTTCACTGGCCGGAGGCCGTGTAAGAAGAGGGTGTCTTCCCACTGAATGGCCACCGAGAGGGGCGTGGTAGGCCGCAGTGGCCGCCACAAAGACCTCTAGGGTGGAGTAGGTCAACCCTGCGGATAAACAGGCCTGCAGGATCTCCAGAACTGTACCAAACGGGCAGTTAGCTGGGTCGGGCTGGTGGTCTCCGCAGAAGTACAGTTTCCTCATAGAGGGAGCTCTGGATGGAGGATGGTCTCAACAACCACAGTTGAGAGACCGGAAGTTATGAGTTGTGCCTCCTCAGAGGCCACACCCACAGCTTC
>NW_015558646.1:887635-888929 GCF_001515605.1 Sinocyclocheilus anshuiensis
GGGACGCCCCCTCCGCCTGTGAGAGGAGATCTCTCCTGACGGGAATCTCCCATAGAGCACCGTCGAGAAGAGAAATCAGGCCCGAGAACCATGCTCGGCCCAGCCAGAACGGGGCTACTAACAACAGACGGACCCCATCCCGGCGCACTCTCTCCAGAACTCCCGGGAGCAGAACAATCGGAGGAAAGGTGTACAGACAAAGCCTCGGTCACGTCTGTACCATGGCATACAGCCCCAGTGGAGCTGGATGAGTCAGAGAGAACCAGGGGGGACAGTGCGATGTCATTAGAGTAGCAACAGGTCCACCTGAGCCTGGCCAAACACTTTCCATATCTGCTTCACCACCTCGGGGTGAAGCATCCATTCCCCGGGCCTCGGCCCCTGCCTCGACAGGATGTCTGCTCCCATCTGGTGCTTGATGTAAGAGACCACTGCTGTGTTGTCAATGCGCACCAACACATGGTGACCTCTTCTCAGAGCTCGAAACACGGCCAGCATCTCCAGACAATTGATATGCCACATCAGATGGCGACCACTCCACAGACCGCTGGCAGGGTAGCCACTCATGACCGCACCCCAACCAGTGAGGGACGCGTCCGTCGCTAGCGTTACACGGCGACAAGGAGCTCCCAGCGCCGGGCCCTGAGACAAGAACCAAGGTTTCCTCCACATGTCTAAGGCACGTAGGCACCTCCGCGTGACTTTGAGATTGTGAACCGGGTTTCCCCTCGGGAAACATTTCCCACATTTGGCAGTAGCTTCCACGCTGCTAAATAATCTACTAAGGGAATCAGTCCCTCGAGACTGATCTCTGGTGTGCCCAGAACGGCTAGTTTGGTGCCCTGAAGCGGTACACCGGCAGGGGACAGCCGAACTAGCTGCTCTGGGGGCCTCCGCAGAGGAGACCGCTGCGCCCTGGAACACCGGCAGGGTTGGCAGGCACCATGTAATGCGGTGTACACCGCTCTTCCCCAGAGGAAGCTGGCCCTCAAAAAGTCCTAGGCCATAGGCGTCAGGACGTTTACGACGTAGACTATCCAGCGAGAATGACGGTCTCTCACTCGAGAAATTTTTTGTATCCCAAGAGCCCCTGTATATCTAACTTCTCATAGTCAAACAAATACTTCATTTTATTCCTCAGAATTAAATGCAATCAAACAACCAGACGAGTAAATACGGTCTGGTGTTCACATCAAAAACCAAAATGATGTACTATATGCGTTGCCTCGGCAGCGCGCGAGCCGCTCAGTCACACAAACAACATCAATCTCCTCAGAGAAAGAGGGCCGCAGCA
>NW_015558646.1:889265-889685 GCF_001515605.1 Sinocyclocheilus anshuiensis
AGGCAGCGCGCGAGCCGCTCAGTCACACAAACAACATCAATCTCCTCAGAGAAAGATGGCCGCAGCACTCACTCAGAGGGGGAAGAACCGCAGCGAGGGCTTCCAAGCCTCCAGAACGAGCTCTAGATCTAGGGAACACGGGTGGAGATAAGAAGAGCCGTCTCCAACCCGTCTGCTAGATCATGTGCGATCCCCGCGTTCTCAGTCGCCGCCGTGCCTCAGCAGCAGCGGGACTGCAATCGCAAGATCACAGGCACGGACACACTCCTCGGAGCGTGCCCGGCGAGAGCGAAGCACTTAACAGCGGTAAAAGCTCAATCCGCCCCCCGAGAGCCGACTGCGCGAGCTCCGCTCCCTATTAATGCTGCTCATTATAATATCAGGCATAATATGCTTGTGTAACTGATGCTTGTGCAACTG
>NW_015558646.1:890759-917713 GCF_001515605.1 Sinocyclocheilus anshuiensis
CCGCGAGGAACGCTAGTGAAGGCTCCCTCCTCAAAGAGAGCCCTCTGAGAGCGAAGCAAGGCAGTAACAACTGTGCTTCGCTCCCAAGCAGACAACAAACAAACTGTGTGTATCCCCACCTGTAAAGTTTTTTAACGCGGGCAGGGAGGAACACACAGCCTGAACGCTGCCTGCTCGCCCTTAGGTGTTTGGTTTTGTTTTGGGATTTCGCTTGACAGACAACACTAAATAAGACTCACAAACAGATATCAGACTGACACACACACAGAGCGCTTGCTGAATGACAGAAAGCTGACGGCAGCTCTGCCGCACGTGCTTTTATAGCTTCCTGGCCATGACGTCACCCGCCCGTGACGTCTCGCCCAGCTATTGGACTGATTTCACATGTGATTCAGAGCGTGGTCACAGAAGGCATTCCCAAAGCGTATTCCGACGCAGCTCGAGTTCCTGAAGAGGAACTGTAATATGCCATGTTCAGTGGTGACCACCAAAATAACTAAAAATAAGGACCATAAAACCATGCTGTAAGAATGAATACATTCTATCCGACCAGTGAGAAATCACAGAAAAAAGCAACAAAATAGACCCTTCTGAAATTGGCTGGGAGCTTTCAACTGTGCACTCATTAACTCTGGTTACATTTGAGCACAGTTGTAGATGTTTTGCTGTAAGGGTTTGTGATCAGAAAGTCCAACTGATGTCCCAGCTGCTATCATCTGCAAAGTTTGTGAAGTGATTTTGTTTGTTGAATCTTAAGAAGAGAGGCTGGGCCCTGCAGTTAAACCTACCTTCTTTATCCCTAAGATCTGCAGTCACATTCTGAGTAGAGTAGGATTTTGTTTAATTTGCCATAATCCAAGATTGGCTTCAAAGAGCCGCGGGGCCTTCAAACATGGGAAGAACTGTCTGATGCTCATACTGTCAGACAAATGAAGTATTCAAATTAGTTAGATTTTTCGGAAATAAAACTTGTGCCTCCGCCACATACACCCACAACCTCCTCCTCTTGTTCTTTTTAAGCGTGCAGCACATTTTCATGCTCTCTCCTCCGTTTTAATTGGTGCCAGATGAGAATCAACGAGAACAGAGGGAGTGCGCCACGTTGATCGGAGGACCCTAGAAAGACTCCTTCCTGTGATCTGAACAATTGTAATTGTGTTGGACTTTTAGCTGGGAGTTTTGAAGAGACAGCTTCAGTTCAATTACTGCTGTCACAGTGTCAAGCCTCATCCCTAGGTGTTTCCCTTGGCTCATGCTCTCTCTCTTTCTCTATTTTTTTTTGCCTCTCTCTCTCTCTCCATTGCTCACTTCATCTGTCTGTTTCTCTTTTCCTCCAACATTTGTTTCATCCTGTGTATTATTCCATATCCTGCAGCTGATGTTGTTTGAGGTGTGACTTCATTCACATCCATGCTGGCTTTCGCACTCTTTGTCTTGTTATCCTTCTCATCAGAACGCTGATTATTAAAATATGCAGTATTTTTTTTAGTTATCTGCTCCCAGAAATGCAGCAAATAAAACAAAGAATTCCTTGCAGTGCTTTTCAGTCACATCAGAGTTATTGAGAGGCTTTTTATTATTCAGATGTTGCACTAAAATCAAAACACAGGCTCTTAAGGGGCAACCGCTGAGAGCAAGACTTATTTGTTAAGATTCATTGATGATTTTCGAGCTCTCCAAATATCCGTAATTAAACTGAATTCCAAATTAGCGCCGCAACTTCTCGCTGAAAGACGGATAAATACATTTAATAGAAGAGAAATGTGGTTCTCACAAGCATGAGTGGTAATGACCTTGTCTAACTGTAGTGCAATTTGAAGAATGTTCTAGCTTGCAGTGTTGTATAAAGTCATGGCTGAGACAGGAAGCCGCCACATTTGGCCATATGAGCAGTGACCCCTCAAAAGTGACACATTCTGGGCATTCCGCTCCGCGTTGGATTCGCCCTCTCAACTTGTGAAGGTTATGACTAGATTCCAGGACTGCCTGTTACTGAGCAGCCCTTTTGGGAAGGTTAATTCTGTATCTGTGTTCGGAGTTTTTTAACCATCACAACACTTTTAAGTGCGAGTGTAAGGTCAGAAAGTCAAACGCAGGCAGCAGACGGTGAACATTTTCTGATGACTTTTGCTTTCCAGTGCTCACACTTTTTTTTCCCATGCAAGTCCACTTTAGATGTCTGATTACACAGCATTATACAGTGGTAAGTTAATCATGTGATTACGAAATAAATCTACATATTATTTTAGGGCTTACTCGGTTTTACTAGTGAACTCGTTGTCCAAAACAGTAGTCGCTGAGTCAGTGTTTACCTTATGTAAATGACACACCATGACACGTCAGCAGGAGATTGTGTCCTGCGTCGTTGGGATGATGGAGGTTGGAGACAATATTTCACACATTTTCATTGGAACCACTTGCATTGTCACTTGTTAAACGACCCACGTTTTTATAGATTCTATCAACATCTGGATAATACTTTTAGACCACTGAACAGTTGGTTTCAGGTGTGTCGGAGTGACTGAGAAGAATGTTGGATTGCATGTGCGTAATGGGAAGTACACTACCTTTAAACAGCTTGGGGTTAGTAAGATATATTTTTTTGAAAGAAATGAATTTCAACGAGGATGTATTCAATTGATCAAAAGTGACAGCAAATACTTTTATAATGTAAAAAATATTTCTCTTTCAAATAAATGATGTTGTTAATTTTTTTTTATTCATCAAAGAATCCTAAAATAAATATTATCAAAATATGTTATACATAAATATTTATTGGTGCTGTCAAACGATTAATCGATATTAATCACATCCAAAATAAAAGTTTTTGTTTACATAATATATGCACATAATAAATATACACAGTACACACATACTGTATATTATATGAACAAAAACTTTTATTTTGGATGTGATTAATCACAATCATTTGACAGCACTAATATTTATACAAAAAATATGAAGCAACACAACTATTTTCTACATTGATAATGTTTCTTGAGCGCCAAATCAGTTCATCAAAACTGTTTTTCTTGTATTTTTGATCAAATAATTGCAGCCTTGGTGAGAATACGAGACTTCCTTCAAAAACATAAAAAACATACCCAAGCTTTTGAATGTTAGATTAACTAATTGTAGTGACGGTACTGTAATTTTCTAACAAGTACTGGTGTTTCCATTTTAATTTATATGCCGTTTTCAACTTAACTTTAGTGAATCAGTTGACAGAGTTCATGAAAATATATGACTCACTGATAAAATGAGCGATTCATGGATTAATTTTAAACCGTTTTTTTTTTTTTTTTTTTTTTTTATATTTTGTGAAATGACTCCGTTATAGTTTTCTATTTATTGCTAAATTTTAATATCATCACTCTTTAGATTCTTTTTGTGCCTATTAAATGCTCTAATTGCAGAATTAAATAGTGATAATCTCATAGTTATTCATGTGGTTGAACTAATCGACTAGTCTTCACAGCCCTTGTTTACAGGCTCATTGTGTGCCACAGCCATAGAGCTGCTTTCCAGTCCACCCTCAAGGATCATCCGCATGCTGCTCCTCTGAGTCCCATGATTATCATGGATGTGGCCATCATAAATCCCAGATGAGCCTCAGACACACACACAAACCAGCAGCAAAGCGAGCAGCACATACATCTTCGACTTCTGTAGACACATATCAGAATAGACAGTGTATAATGGCATTTAAGCAGTGACTCCCTTACTAGACAATACATTTTTCATGATATTTTTGTGTCATTAGAATTGAGGTTTGTTTTTAAAGTGCCATTTGAGCAGCATTCGTCCAGCTATGGATGTAAAGCAGCGGTGTGTGTGTTTGTTTTTGCGGTCAAGCTCAGGTGGGCTGATCATTTGGAAACAGGTAACTAAAGCAGACACGGGGCAGTTGGGGGGCAGCAGAGCTGCACTAATACTTTCGGACAGACGGGTGAGGGCCAGCCAGCCAGACTGCATCCCCAGGGTGGGCCAGAACAGAGAAAAGTGCAGGACAGGGACAGATAGAGGCACAGAATATTAAAAGTCAAACAGATAACATATTAATATTATTTTTTAATGATATTTTCATAAGTCTGGCTGTATGGTGCTTCCCTAGTGACAGAGAAGCACGGCAGTGGTGTGAGTGAGTGTTTGCTCCATGACAATAAGAATTTCTGCACTGATATCTGTTCTCATTCTCCAGGTCATCCACATTGTAACATCATTTCTGCATCTGACATTTAATCCATTCAATCCCTAGTGACAGAGAAGCACGGCAGTGGTGTGAGTGAGTGTTTGCTCCATGACAATAAGAATCTCTGCACTGATATCTGTTCTCATTCTCCAGGTCATCCACATTGTAACATCATTTCTGCATCTGACATTTAATCCATTCAAACAAATAACCCGAATGAGCAAATCTATTCCTGCACATCTTCATCTATATGTTGCAGTAAAACACACTCACACAAGAGAAAACACACACAGAGACACATTACAGATCACACACATCTAAAATGAGGCCTAGGGGACTTTAATGACCCCCGATAAACATAAACCTTGTTTATCATCTTCATCACATTCTGTCTGTGGAGAAAATTAATCTGTAAGCACACACATTCACAGTTTCACAAAGAATCTGTATGCATTGCAGTGATCTCATTAGAAGGTGTGTCTGTGCAGTATTTTATTACACGCTAAGAGGAGTAGATGCCTGTGGTGTGTCATCTATGGAGTATTCAATTCATTACCTCTGTCATGAATATAAATCTGTGTGTATTTGTATAGGAGTCTTGAAGATCTCTATCAATAGGTATTTATTAGAACTGTCAGTCGATTCAAAATTTTAGTAGCACTTTACTGTAAGGTTTAATTTTGTTAGTATTCATTAGTATCATTTATCCAGAACATTAGTATCAAGTATAATGAACTTACAATTAACATTTTTGTAGTGTTAATTCTAGGTTAATGATCATTAATAAATATGAAGTTTAAATAATTCATCAAGATTATTTACATTAATTTTAGCTTATATAGCTAAATGTTAAATTGTTATAGCACATATTAAAGGGATAGTTCACCCAAAAATGACAATTCTGAAATTAATTTCTCACCCTCATGCCGTTCCAAACCCGTAAGACCTTCATTCACCTTCAGAACACAATTTAAGATATTTTTGATGAAATCCAAGAGCTTTCTGACCCTGCATAGACTGCAATGTAAGCGTCGTGATACTGTCATGAACGTGCGTCAAAGACTAAAACGGGAGAGAAGAATTTTTGAATAAAGTCTTTCTGCACAAAATATTTTCTCGTAGCTTCATAAAATTATGGTTGAACCTTTGATGTCACATGGTCTATTTTAACAATGTCTATACTGCCTTTCTGGGCCTGGAATGTGGTAGTTGCGTTGCTGTCTATGCAGGGTCAGAAAGCTCTCGGATTTCATCAAAAAATATCTTAATTTATGTTCCGAAGATGAATGAAGGTCTTATGGGTTTGGAACGACATGAGGGTGAGTAATTAAAAATTAAATTTTTGGGCAAACTATCCCTTTAACATTATAAATAAATGCTGCAAAAGTTTTGGTTATTGTTAGGTCATGATAATGCATTAGCTAGTGTTAATGAATTAAAACATTGTAAAGATGTGCTTGAACTGATTCCATGATCGGACAATTATTTAATCAAATTCATCACAATTATTTGCATATATTACAGAATAGCTTCCAAATTAACATAATTCTGAGACATTGCATTATTATTCAGGCAAATTGCATATACTTGGCTTTAAAATGGCTTTAGAAGTTGATATGTTATTTGTTATATTTCATATAATTATAATGCATTTTGTAGTTGATTTTGTTTATCAGTCTGCCTGAGGTTCAGTCTGACTGTTTGCTGTTCTTGTGCTCTGTGTGCAGTATTTTTAATTGTTGGTCTTTGTACACATGTAGATGGACATTTTTGACCTTGTGTTTCATAATAACCTCTACTTTTGTAAGACACAGTGTCATGTTAAAGTGTTTAAACTCTGAACAATGTTTGAGACCTCTACATTCTGTTCCGTCCTGTTGCTCTCTGTTCATCTGTTGTTGTTGTTGTTTTTTTGTTTTTTTTTACAAAATGAAGGCATTGTTGCAGATACATAATGGCAGGACGCCACATATTCCTACAGCCTGCAAGATTCCAATTGCAGTTATGAAGATGCAAAACCTGCATAGGCTGTCAAAACAAGAGACAGGTTTTAATGAAGATTTATAGTGCTATCCTCATCACTCGGTGAAGACAGTAGATGATGCACTTCATCATTTTAAGAAATCGATCTCAGGGGGCCCATGTCCAGTCTGAAATGGTTTACAGGAAACTTCACCTTTAATGTATCACTGTGGTCCATTACAGTTTGTGATGTACACCAGGAATAAACACAGATTTTTGCTGATCTATGCTTGGCAACAGCCTTTGGAAACACATTGCCCTAGATACTAAAAATGGAAGATAATGAGTTTGTTGCTCACCTCTTAGGACATCATATCTAGAACGCTGACTTTTAAGACCTTTTATTGGCTACCTAATGCACCCAATCAGGTCCTAGAGGATGTCCATCCCTGTTCTTAATTATACTGATTCTCTGCAGTGATACAGCAAAGCCAAGAAGAAAATAACAGTCATTTCAGGTGTAACTACCTTTCCAAACCAAATTACTAAGACAGAAAACGAGATTGTTTAGAGATAGATATAATTTTGGTCCCTCCACGTGGCTTCCTATATCCATTGCATTGTCCCTGTTAGTTCACTTAGGTCATGGTTGCTGTATTATGTAATTTAGGAACTTATAAATGAGTGGCTTTTTCTTAAAAGTTTGTAATAAATAGGCATATAAATAGGTGTATTTGTGTGTGTTTAACAAGAACATAACAAAATGAGGTCATGTCTTAAGGTGCTTCAGATTTATTACCCTGCAAAGAAAATTACACTGGGATATTAGAACGATTTTTTTTTTCCCCTTCAGTACTGAAAATGCATAGATACAAAAATGATGGTTGGTTCATGATTCATTATTTTTTTATAATATACCCAATTTATACTATTGTTACTAATTTGTCGAAATTAATAAAAAAAATAATAATAAGACCAATTTACATCACATCATAATGTACACTACGAAAATGGATTCTCATTTTGAGAATTGCTAAAGATTATGGCAGATGTAATCTGAATATTTATATCTAATTAATTGGCCAGTTTATATTCAATATGCATTTTAAAAATCAGTAGGCCAATAACTGATATGGTACAGATATCGTGCATCCCTACTCGACAGATTACAAACTGAAGTAATCAAAACAAACAAAAAAATAATAATTTTTGATATCTTTGAGAGCTGGGGTCAGTGTGACTGCAGGTTAACAGCAAGCGGCAACCTTCCGGTCTCTCTTGTGAAACCAACACGGAAGTGACTAAAACTGCAATTCATCAACTGTAGGCTCCCCGTGTTAAAATGCCCAACTTTACAGCAGAAAAAATTTGTTTACAGCCTGGTACAAAAAGTGGTTTTGGTCTATATAGCTAATTTTGCCCTTCATGACAACTGTGAGAATTTTTTTATAACTCATGATTATCCGGGAGTGACGTGCGGTGACGCGCTGCCAAGATGGCCCACTTTGAGCTTCAAAAACGCTCTCCAGAAAACTACGGGTGACGTCACGGACACTACGTCCATGTTTTTATACAGTCTATGGTTAACAGTTGTCCCAACTCAACATCTGGGGCCACTAGTGGAGAAGTGTGTATAAGATGTAAAGAGACATGTTGATTGGAGCTGTTTTAATATTCATGCACACATTTTGAGTTAGTCATCCGTGAGAGATGGAAAGAGAAAAAATAGCGACACATGCACAAACAGACCATAATATCTAAAGGTCTGTAGTAGACATGTTGAGCTTGAGTCTAAATGAAGGTGACAGGTGAAGACTTTGTGGTCCACCCTGTAGACAACTGCCTAAGGGTGAGGGGTGGGCGGAGAGAGTATCTTCAGAGAGTATATAGAGTTTAAAATAAATGAACTTTGCATGCACAACCAAAAAGTATGAGAATTTCTCTGAAGACACTGAAAACAATGGGAGCATTTGTCTGAGGGTACTGGGAAGTTACCAGCTGTGGCGTCACTCTAATAGATGACACATGCAGATAGTTTTCACATGGCTTTCACATGATGCCTTTTTGTCTACACTCACACATATGTGTGTCTCATACTTCTAGCATTTGTTTCAAAGGCTGGTTATGTTTCTGTCTGTCTTTTATTATAAGATGAATTATATGTATGTGAATCCTGGAAATCTTTGACATCACTTAATTGAAAACATCAATAGTGACACCATAGATATATGGTATTGTTGTTGTATTTGCTGTTTAAATACATTCATTTTTATTCTGTCACGTTTACAAGTCATAAATTGACATGCACTGAGAGCTCTTGTCCTTGTTTAGTTTCTGTTAATGTCTTTTTTGATTGTCACACAAACTGGAATCTGACAATTGAATTAAGATGAAGGAACTTCAGACTAGATGTGTCTGTAGTGGTATTCTTAAACAAGATTTTCAATAAACTTTGTGTGTGCACATGTGCATGCATGTAATGGCGCTTTTCCACTGCGTGGTACGACTCGGCTCGGTACGGCTCAGTACGGCACGGCACGGTTCGGTTCGGTTCGGCTCGGCACGGTTTGCGTTTCCACTGCAGTTCAGTACCGCTTTAGAGTGGGCGGGATTATTCACATGTCGTTATAGTTGCGCCGCCTCTACTACCACGACTCCTAAAAAACGTTTTCATTCCGCATCGCCCCATCAAGCTCTCGCTGGATCCGCTCCTCTGCTATCAACGAGAGGAATGTCTGTACTTCCGCAACAGACAACACAACTTTTTGGTTGTTAAAAAAAGGTCCGCTCGTTCAAAACAGTTGCGTTCGATCCTTCGCCGTGCCGTACCATGCAGTGGAAAAGCACCATATGTGTGTGGATGTCTCTGATAATAGAGTAACTTTCTGTGTCCTTTTCATGACAAATGAGTACTGCTGTGCACAAGCAACAGGGATAAATAATAATCCAATATAAATAATGTGCAAGCTGTGGTATTCACTGTTACACTGGACACATGAGCCTGCAAACACACAAATAAATCCTTTTATGTATAAGGAAGCACATAAACATGATCAATAATTTAATATATAACAAAGACGGAAGGTTTGAAGGTTAGGTATGGCACATGGGAAGTTAGCTTGGACATTCAACATCACTTTTGATTGGATGAAAAATATGTAGTGCAGAATGGGTCATTAATATTTTTGCTGTGTTTTAAGAAAGACTGTACATTTTAAAATGTGTATTTCTGCATAATTCAACTTTTAGGAGTACGCTAGAGTGAAGATGACCTTAAAGCTAACTCTTCTTTTTGTAATGACATTTTTGCAGGTTATTGTGATTATTGAGCTGTAAAATATGGTATGAATCTTAAAATATCAATGTTCTGTGTTTTTATTACTAAGAATTTATGCCAATTGCATGCATAATAATTTTCTAACTATTTTACAGAATTTAGCATGTCACACTACAGGACAGTGCTGTCACTAGTATGTCATATATCCTTATGCATCTATATGTGACCCTGGACCACAAAACCAGTCATAAGTCGCACGGGTATATTTATAGCAAGAGCCAACAATATAGTGTATGGGTCAAAATTATCGATTTTTCTTTTATGCCAAAAATCATTAGGATATTAAGTAAAGATCATGTTCCATTACGATATTTTGTAGATTTCCTACTGTAAATATCGCAACTTAATTTTTGATTAGTAATATGCATTGCTAAGAACTTCATTTGGACATCTTTAAAGGCGATTTGCTCAATATTTTGATTTTTTGCACCCTTAGATTCCAGATATTAAAATAGTTGTATCTCAGCCAAATATTGTCCTATCCTAACAGACCATACATCAATGGAAAGCTTATTTATTCAGCTTTCAGAAATCTCAATTTAAAAAAATTGACCCTTATGACTGGTTTTGAGGTGCAGGGTCACATATATAGTATATACTGTATATAATGCACACACAGAACAGGACACACCAATTTGGGCAGTTATTCTGCAGGTGCACTGAGTGTGTGCAAGTTTTTCTAAATGGGTTTAAGGTCTTGGATACCATAAGAATGTGTGTGTCAAACCCTATTGCTGTATATGTAAACTAATATATATGAACTCCCATAAATACAAGCATGACATACACATGCTCTTACTTTATGCCAAGAAAATCAGCTGAGTTGCATGCATATATCTGCACCATCACAAACAACACACATGTACACACACAGACACCCCAAGGCTGATGAAATGTCAGGGAAGCGTGAATCACTCTGTAAGAGATGGAGTGTAAGTAATTTCGGTGACTTTGTCTGCCAGTCACAGCATAAAAACGTAAACAGACACACAGATTTATAGAACGGACAAATGGACATTCACAATACAAATGTGCTAGTCGTGCACCGAGACAAAAAGTCACAAGCTCTGTTATGCAGACAATATGGAAACAGACCATGATGGAGCATGCGATCATTGGTTAGTCACCCTGCGTCTCTTTTCATATTGTCACCACACACTCATAATACCTTAATATTCTTATTTGAGATGGCATATATATCTTAATGTAGTGTCAAACAGTCAAGCATGGTGCTCACAACACCGAGATCATGGAGAATGCCAAATGCATAAATGTAAGCAGTTTAGATATAGCATTTCACAACTGACTGTGAATTATGAGCAACCTTAAAAAGATCGGATTTTTTAGGTACAGGATAAGGATTGAGATGAGACTGGATCTGTTATAGTCACAAATTTGCATGTTAATGAATGCATTTACTTAAGCTAGTTACACATGCAAAGTGTGCACATGTTTGCTGAGCTGAAATAACGTGGGCCTTGCTATCTCATTTCATGTCCCATTTCTCCAGTTGATGTAATTGAGATCCCAGTCTTCCCAAAAGAAACCCACTATAGAGGATTTCTTGTTACAAATAACAGGCTTCTGCATTTGTTGCGATTTTTGCATTTTTAGCTGGGCTGTTGGATGCATGGAAGAAGCCCAAAAATCAAGATTTATAAACTTTGATTTACAAAAACCCACTTTGATTGACCACTAATCTAAATATTGAAAGCAACACATCCCTCTTCGTGCCTGTGGTGGTTACGGCCCTGGATGGATGGTTTACTAGCTGTAAAAGTGTCTGAAATGTGACGGCAACCAGAGGTTTTAAAAGAGAGTATAGGAACGTGTAAATCAGTCCCACTGTCTTATTGTCAGGCAGAATCATGACCCTGTCTGCAGGGACCGAAGGAGTTGTTGATCTTCGATGTGAAGCCGATCAAGGAGATGAACGAGTGTGCAGATGCGCAGATTAGAAAATGCATTATAGATCACAAAGTTATTTGTTGTTGTGAGCAGCAGCTGCTGTGTCTAACTGATCGATGGAGATCTCACAGTACACAACCTCTTCTTAGCTCTTTCATGTATGGAGGCCTGATTGTTGAGCTTTACTCTATCGCCCCCATGTGACAGCAGCTGGAAATGCAGAAGTAACCTATGGAAGAAAGACAACAGGAAAATGGTTGAAAAGCCAGCCTGTCATCATGATAATAATATTTAGTTAGTTAGTTAGTTAGTTAGTTAGTTCGTTCGTTAGTTAGTTAAAAAATGGCTGGTGATTGAAATACTGACAGGTGAAGGAAAACAGTTTGTCTCCACATTCCATCATTTTGCACCTGTACTTGTTCCAATCATGTTAAAGTCCATTCTTATTACTTCTACATTTACATTTAGTTATTTAGTAGATGCTTTTATCCCATTCTGTCCCTTTTAGTGATGTCTAGTTTAGCATGGAGCACTATTTTCCCCATGTTCCGGTGAAGATTGTAGGGTTCCCAGCATAACTCTACTAACCAAGCTGTGCACCTCCATCTTCAGACTGTGTGAATGAACTGGTAGGTGCAGACATGCTCCGTCTTGTTTTAATGGCATTATGCCCATCTCTGGAGCTGGCTTCCTCTTGATGTTGTTGTACCGGGCAGTTGTCCAACAATGGCAGGGATGTATGTTCACTCGAGTGTGTTTGCGTGTGTGTGTGTTAGTCTGTTGGGCCAGTGCCATGATCTTGGCACTCAATCCCAGTTCACCAGCTTCAACTTATTCACAGTCATTTGAGCTGTGTTGCCTGCGATATGGGACCCCTGGTGGTGCCAACACACACACACACACACACACACACACACACACATATACTGGTGCTGAGTATAATACACAAGCATAATTCACATTGATATGATTGTGTGGGTGAAGTAAGGTTTTCTTCCTCAGTCATCTCTGTTTTCTTTCTTACTGTATTCTCATCTTCTCGGGGAGGCTAAGTAAGCGGTTGAGGTATTAGAGAAGTAATGCAATCATCCTAGTGGAATGGATCAATCATTCTGCTCCTAGATCCCTTCAAATGCCAACAACTTATCCGCACACACAAACACTGCGAGTTGGGTTTTGCATGTCTACTGTTATTTCATTGACTGGTCTCTTTCTACAACAGCAGAGTCTGTGAAGTGAGACCTGTTTATTGATCAAAATCTTCACAGTGTGACACAAGAACACATTTTCTGCTTTCAACATCATATTTCCTGTCATGTACAATCTATGGCCCCACTATACACCAAGACATTCTAACCACTTTTAGGTCATGTTAGGACACCACATGGTCCAGATTACCACTCTGAATGTGATTAGACTGTAATTCTCAAAGAGAAAGCAGTTTGTGCTAAATTTTGACTTTTATAGGCTTAGGGAAGAGTAATCTATAATTAATCTATAATTGCACTGGTAGATGGATTGAGTTTTTTTGTATTGAGTGTGTCGACATCCAGATCAGCTAATACAGGACTTCAAAGTGTGACTAAAATGGGCACACAAAAAAAAACTCACATTTGTGAAAATAACATCTACTCTTGAATATTGAATCTAACATGTAGACATTTGTGAAAACTGATTTCATCACAAGTTATCATTATAGTTCCGTGTTTTGCAATTTGCAAACAATTGACTTTTATGAGAAGGTTCTTTATTATGAGTCGGACAAAATGACTCAAAATGATTCTGTCTCAACCTCACTTGTGAGTTAGCAGTTTGAATTAGACTCAATCAATTAATTCTTTATAGCCATTATCGAGTTCACAACTGATTTAACAATGAGTCAGTTTTTGGTTATATCCAATTCAAAATGAACCAGGAACCATAACAATGATATTTCAGGTTTGTCTATTTATTGATTGGGTGTTCATATGGTAGTATGTAATGGAATATGCATGTTAACAAAAAAAAAAAGATTTGGTGTAAAAATTAATACTGATATTCTAAAAACATTCAAATATGTATATATTTTTATATAATGCCTCTGAACAATCATCTGTTTTGAGCAATTCTGTAATTTGTCAACTTTTTCCTGGTTTGCTGTAATAAAACAACATCATAGAAACATTTTCTGCAACAATAGCAGAGATACAGGCAAATAGATTTATTTGATTTGGTAGAATTGGTCCTACAAAGTTTGCATGTAGCTTAGATTTACAAAAGTTGTTTCTACTGTAGTAGTCAATATAGTTTTACAAAATATGCTGTTCAAAAATGTACCAGTGAATGTAAAAGTGTGTCAAACACTTCTTTCTCAAACAGTCATACTAATATAACATAATACTGATTTAATTAAACCCAGTCATTATCAAATAGGCTGGTGTCCTATCAGGATATACAGTATGTGGGTGATTCAGTATTTAAACACGCACAGTGTTAATTTGCAAAATCATTACTTGCAATTCACTTGGGAGTAAACTGATCATAAATAAGATTAATTTTCAAGTTGAATGGACGAGTAAGTTGTTAATAGGTTTAAAAGCAATTCTGGAGCGATAATCAACATAAATTAGTGCTCTGTGGAGTTCTCCTGCATGGTACAATAAAACAGCATTACAGCCAATAAAAATATCAGATTATCCAGTGTATCGTATACAGAAATATCACTGTAGTGTATATGATATGCTAATGGTCAGACAATAACCTACAAAATAGCCATACTCTCATAGCCATTATTCAGTTTGTACATGTACAGTCATGTCTGTATAACAGAATTTCAAATATCTCAGCCATTGAGGAGAGTGAAACAGATTATGTCCAAATCCCTGGCTGAGCCCATTCTTGAGTCACACCTCAGTGGAATCACTTGCTATTACGTCTGTGACATTGACGTGTATAAAGATATAGCAGTGCAAATTGAATAAGTGGAAGAGGAAGTTGGCCAATGTTCTAAATCACTGGTACAATGCTTGGACTTTATGTCAGTCACGTTAGGTGATTCACAGCATTGGAAAATGAATAATGTGTTGAAATGACAGTGTTACGTCTCTTTCTCAGGTGGACTGAGGATATATGACAGTACGACAGTCGTATATACATTTTGGATACATTTTGGATATACGACAGCATTAGGTCTAAACTGGTTTTACTTCAGTTGCATTTTATTATTTTATTATTTGCATTTAGGATTGTTCTCTCTCTGCTGTCACTCAGAACACAATTGCAACCACTTTTTTTGGCCGTGACCCACTAGTTGAGAACTACTGTATTAGATACTATATATTAACAGATACTGTATAGTCTACACACATACATGTGCAAAGAAAAAGGATAACGGTCAGTGTTCGGTAGGAACCACTTCTAGGATGATCTGTAGTGATCTGTTCACAGAGTCTGAGAAACACAAGGGAAACAAACATTAATTACCAACCTCACTAATTATCATGTATATGATATGAGCTAGAATATATTTCCATACATTTCATAATTTGTGCATAATGAGTTATGTTTTTATTCATTTCCAGAGAATATTTTTCCAAGAGTTTAACACTTTAGTCATATAATCAAAAACTGCTTGGCATGTCGGGCATCATTATATGAATTATTAATGTGTAACTAGACAAAAACTTCTGCGCATATTCAGAAGATTCCCATTTACATTTATGTAACCTCTGACCTGACAATTTCTGGAACCATTTGGGTTTTCTTTCGAAGTGGATGAATATGAAGTACGCAGGGATGCCTGTGAGAGAGATGGCGAAGCCAATCCCTGTATTAATTGGATCCGAATATAGAGAAAGGAAGACCATGAAGAAACAGGTGAAGGAGAACACAGCAGGGATGAAAATAGGGACCTGAGAAAGAGAAAAACACAGAGATAAAGAGGGACTTTTTCTTTGCACTTTGGAAAGTGCCATAAACCGCATGTGTTTTCCAGTTTAGACTGTATGTAAGTCTGTTCCTCATAAATCATATGACTCCAAAAGACTTATGGAATGTAGTGAGCAGATCATTTTCATGATCCTTTATCGTGCTTGTGTGCCCTTTTTGAAGCTTGAATGGCCCTTTTATTGTGACCTGTACAGTTAGTGTTTTGCAGAAGAAGAGTTGGAATGTCATAAGTGTAAAGTTTCATTTCCTTTAAACAACATGTTGGTGGATAGCTGTAAAATCTTCAATTTCCTAACTCAAAGGGATCCACAGCCGTATCATAAATTAATTTCGATGTTTACACCCAGCCTATTCTAGTTTGATCAGCTAAACTTTTTCATTATGACAAATGAAATGCTTGGATAAGACTACAGGGGAAAACGGGTACTCAGTGCATCAAAAATATCGGCTCAGTTTGTTCATGTTGACTTCACAGTATATTGGGCACTTTTTATCCAAAATAACCACCAGTTGACCAATCCCAGAGAAAGGCCCTCTGGAGTAACCTAAGATTAAGTGGACACAATAACAAAGTGACAGAGTACAATTGAGATCTCAATAGCTTGGCTCACCTCTGCTCCTTAGAATTAAATCTGCTCTGTTTTCCTAACCGCTAGATATTTAACCGTTATATTACATTAGAGATGTATGAGATATGAGATAATAGGCTGCCAGCAGAGAAAAGCGGGTTACCTTAAACGGTCGTGGCATATCAGGGCGTGTGTAGCGCAGGTAGATGAGGCCGACCACAGCCACCCCAATGAACAACCAGCGCAGGAAGCTCATGAAGTTCAGCAAACTGTAGATGTCTCCTAAGAAGAGGATCAGTAGTGTGATCGGATACTGAAAGAAAGATAAAGTAGTCATGTAGACATGAGAAATACATGGTGACAAAAAAGTGGTCCTGTAAAGTGAAAGTTTTTCTGTTCCTTTCTGAAGATCTTCTGAGCCTTTTGACAGTGTGAACATTTATTTTGAAGCTTTCAAATGTGTATAAGCCTGGACTGCTATTATGAGTAATTTTTTAGGTTTTTATCGTCACTGAACATTGATACTTGAAATGTTCAATATGTGGAAAGAAAGGATGCTGCAAATGGTTTTGTTCAGCTGTACAGGAATATCAGCACAGGTGACCATTGAGTGGGACATGTGTGCATCTATGACTCACCAGGACAATCACAGCAGGTAATGGCGTGTGTCGGCGTATGTGAATCATAGAGAGAACTTCAGGAAGCTGACCTTCTCGAGAGGCCACGTAGAACATTCTGTGGAAGAGAGACACAATGTTAAAACATCCACTGTAAATACGAACTAAGATCTACAAAAAGTTGATATTCTGAAACTTTGAAAGATATTCTTTGAAACCCCTAGTGAAAAATATGTATTTGAAATGCATTAATTTCATGCAAAGTAAAAATACATTTACATATCTATGTACTAAATGAAAATACCCTGCAATTGTATTTTTAGAATACTAAACTGGTATACTTAAAGTCTGCTAAATTGGAACAACTAATTTTGTACTTAATGCACTTTAATTGTGCGGAAGTAGTAGGAACTAAAGATATACTGAAGTATATTTGGTTGTACTAAAGTGGAACTATTCCAAGTATGCTTTAGGTGCACTTTAAATATCTTGCATTTAAAGATCATGATACAATCGTCATTAATAGTGACATTAAAACACATTTAGGAGTGCATTGTGCACATAAGTAGTGCTCCCAGTAAAGTTTAATTATTATTTTTATATCAGTATGTCTTGAGCAATATGTCAGTAAATATGTTATTAGATTTGAACTATACTTAGTAAGAAATAAATCAATCTTAAATATATTACTTACTAGGGACTAAAGATTTAAAATATGCCCAAAAACTAAATTTAATTCAATTATTGCTTTTTTCATATGCTAAGGGTAATTGTCAACACACTCTTGTAGTTTGCAGGTTTTCTCCTGAGATCGAGTTGGTACTTTTTCACTAAAAAGTGAAATACTCTCCAAAAATCATTAAAATTGTTTCCTGATTTCCCTAAAACTTTCATCACTCTATTTTAAAATAAAAATCAGGTAATGTAATCGGAGACTCAAAACTGGGACGCACACCTTGAGATAGCAAACAGGCATCCATTCATGGACCCAAAACAAGACAGAGCCACAAAAACCGGAACTGCGACTGAGAAGTTTCCCATCAGCTTCTCTGCAAATGTCTGTTGGGAAAGATGAATGGAAAGAGAGGGAAGGGAGTGAGAAAGAGGAGCTCATTTTGTGAAACAAAATAGGAAAACAACATTGATCTTCAATTTTTAGACTTGTTGGTGTTTATGAATAATCAGTGCAGTAAAAAGGCTTTATATTTTTCATAAAGAGCAAGCTTGTATAGAGACATGGAGGCTGTAAATGAATGCATTACATACGTCTAACAAGATGAGAAAGCTTTTAGAGCGTTTCAGAGCCTAGCAGGAGATCTCTATGCATGGATTCTGGTGGTGTCAGTTATTTTTGAGAGATATATGATTTCTCCAGCAGAGAAACAGACAGGCATTTACAGCCACTGGCTTTATGAAATCACATTTACTTTGCTGAGGAAGAAGGTGCTGACTGTTACAGTCACTACTGCAAATTGCTTGAACTAATTTATATAGCTGATATCTCTTTCTTAAAAGATCCAGTTACTGCTGCTACATGAAAAAATGTTAGAATCTTGGACTTTGCCACTGCTGTTGTTAACCCTCATGTATTATTCCGGGTCAATTTGACCCGATTAGATTTTTGAGTTGTCGGAAATATCAGTTAACTTGTGTTTTTTTTTTGTTTTTTTTCATGACATTTTGTGACTTTTTCTCATTTAGGGTCATGAACATGCATGCAAAGTTTCAAAATTGTGTAACAATGTGTTTTGACATGTCCACAGAAGTTTTAGTTATGTTTGTACTGTTCCCGGGACTATTTGACCTGTCTATTTTAATATTCTAAGGCAATAATATAAATATATATTATATATAAATTTTACAAAACATGTTTACCTCCAAATCTTCAAGAAAATCAAAACCAATCATCTGAACAAGTTTTATGCCAAATGTGTTCAGTGTTCTGAACCATATATTTCCATAATTTTCAAAATATTTATGAAGTAGACATCCTATTCAGAAATAGTTTGGGCAGCAACTTTAATATTTGATTTGAAAACACATAAAAACATAAGTATAGAATAAGAGTGTGTTTGGCACCACATCACAAATGGAGAATCTATCGCTATTTATCTATTGCTCTGTCATTTCTTTGAAAAACAGTCACCAAATACAAATATGAAAACTATAGAGTCTAAAACTTTTCAAATGATATATAGTTTGTCAATATTACTTTAGGTTTAGACCAAGATATTATCATTAAAAAATGTGTAATCGCAAACATCCCACAGGTCTGGGGGAGGGGCAGTCAAAAATAGTGGTTACATTTTTTTTTATAAATCATAAATTCAGATATTCATTCTTTGTAATGTGTGAAAAGAATTGTTATTAAAAGTTAATTGATTGTAATTGACTTTATGTTTGTTTGTTTGTTTTTTCATATCATAATTTTTGTGGAATTACATTGAATCCAATACGGGTCAATTTGACCCTGACGATACAGGAAGTCACCTGTTTTTTAACAGTACATGAGGGTTAATGAATAAGATGTGTGATAGAAGCAGACAGGGAGTGACCCACCACAGCTACGGCATCGGAGGCTAACAGCTCTTCTGCTGACATCACAGTGTAATATGCCACGTTTGTCATTGTATAACAGATCATTACTATCACCATGGAGATGCAGATGGCAAGAGGCATCGTCCTGGGGAATGGAAATTAACACCTAAGTCATCACTGCGGTTTGGTTTTCCATGCTAGAAACAGCTGAATTAAACCATCAAACCTCTTCTGCAGAAATCACATTTGTTATATCCAATCACTAACCTCTCAGGATTCTCCACCTCCTCAGTCACGAAATTCAAGTAAAACCTGTACGAGACCAAAAAAATGTATTCAAAGACTTTACAGGCATTATTGGATTTGTGTGGAATTAGAAGGTGGGCTCACCAGCCGGCATAGGCGTACATCCCTGAGTAGAAGGCGAGAGGAAGTCCTGTCAAATCTACGGTGTTGACTTCAAATGCATTTTCAAAGTTTTTGGTCTCCCCTGAAGATAAAAACAATGGCAAATTATTAGCATTATGGTATGCTAACACAACATGATATTCTCTCTAATCTGAGTTTTTCCTAAGGCAAGCCTATTTCTAGTATTATTATTATTAATAATAATAATCAAAAGTATTGGTTATTCCAACATTATATAAATGGAAAATCTATATATACATAAAACTATATAATTGATATTGAATTTTTTTATATAAAATACATTTTAAATGAATAAAGTTCCAAAGAACAGCATTTATTTGAAGAACAAATTTTGTAAAATTATGTCTTTAAAGCAATACAAATTGTAAAATTATACATTTAAATAAAAACATCTTACAGACCTCAAACTTTTAAACGGTGGTGTGTATACTACTTTAAATATATTAGTTTAATTCATTTTTAGATGTATACATTTTTATTTTACTACTGCCTTTAGCTGTTATTCAAGAAACCATAGCTTTTTAGAATTATATAAGCATAATGCAAACTAAATACCTTTGAAGAGTTGGTATAATCCTGGAACAATGATAATGACAATAGCGAGCAGCTTGCTGAATGTGAGGAAGATCTGGATTCTGGCAGTCCAGCTTACACTCATGCTGTTTAGATACATTACCATAGCTGCAGTGAAGCGGAATACACAATAATGTATAATTAATATTGCACACATAAACCAGGCTGTACAAACACACTGCAATCAAGCAACACTATATTTATATACAAAAATAGAAATTATATGAATTAACTCAAGCTTACTGATTCCGATTGTTGTGGCCAATTTAATGGCAATTTCCGGAACCCCACATGGCATGAAGATGGGCTCTAAAATATAGCGGCCAAATGCCAGAGCGATCACAGCCAAGCCTGCAGGTCTTCAAGATGAGAAAATGAATGTTGAGCACTGTGTCCTGGGACATCTTGTAATCATTCAAAAACATGGGTGTTCTGATGATGTTTGTAATAGAAGATCTTATCTTGCATTTTTCTGTTAAAATCACTGAACGAGTCCCGCATATATATATATATATATATATATGCACACACACAGCAGTGAACACACACACACTGTGAACACATACCCGGAGCACTGGGCAGCCATTTTTTTGCTGCGGAACCCGGGGAGCAGTTGGGGGTCCGGTGCCTTGCTCAAGGGCACCTCAGTCGTGGTATTGAAGGTGGGAGAGAGCACTGTACATTCACTCCCCCCACCTACAATCCCTGCCGGTACGAGACTCGAACCCACAACCTTTGGGTTATGAGTCCGACTCTCTAACCATTAGGCCACGACTTCCCCAAAACTTTGCCATGAACGTGCTGTACTCTCTTTCATGTAATGCTGGTTTGCTGTTAAACTACAGCTACAGATGTTAATCTTGATGGTGTTGTGATTACATATGAACCTGCTGCATCCAGCCCTTGAGCCTTTGCGTGAGAGCCTCTATGATGGCTTGTTCATTGTCATAAGACACTTCATCTCTGGTTTTTATTCTATGACTACTGGAGCCCAGCAGTTATATTGAGAGATCACCTTCATCTGGGAGACTTTGCTTGTGTTTATTTGGGGCGTTGAAGGGATTGCGTTTGTTTATTTTGGCAGTTCTCCAGAGACCTGACAATGAAGACGGAGGATGAATGAGGATTTACTGACCTTATGGCAATCATGTCGACCCACAGTCGCACAAAAGCCACTTGCGGACCAAACGCCTCCAGAATGTAAGTGTAATGGCCACCAGACTTTTTAATACAGGTACCCAGCTCAGCATATGATAGAGCACCTGAAAGGGACAAAAGGAAGAAATAACTGGGAAAAAAGAAGGCAAAACTTTTATACTTTGGCAAAATGAGGTGACAGTGGCTGGACAAAGGCCAGTCGTGGAGAGCGAGTGCCATAACTATTCAGGAAGGTGGCAAGATTTACACAACACCTGCAAAGCAACCCTAAAGGCGCATGGTTAAGTCAGTTCATTAGGACCATCTGTTCATTCTTTGAGAGAGCAGTTACACAAGCTCTTTTATGTTCTATGCATTTTAACGTTTTAATGAATACGCTGTTCGAATCAAAGCCTGCTTCACTCGCAGCCCTTGACTTGTGAGCTTCAAAAGGTAAATGTAAAGAGAGCTCTAATATACAAGACACAACAGGAGAGTTCAGAATGTAGATTTGAGAAATTCTGTCTCTGAGAGAAACTGTGGATGAATGGGCAGTTTTTTTTTTAAACGGCAGCTCAGCTTTTCCTCAAAGCCTGTGGGCTGCGGCACACGAAAGAAAGCTGACAAGTGTGAAATGACTCCTGACATACACATGAATAAACACACTGTCAAACAATGTTCTTCTTATACACAAACTAATTCTTCTTTGACACACACACGAAGCCATCAACCTCCACGGTGTCAGACCGTGCTCTCCTCACCGTCAAAGGATGGCGTAAGACAATATCGGACTCTATTGTGCATGGACACACAAATTACGCATTAGAGAGGCCCTCTGTTCAGGTTCTTCATGCGTAGCCTGAAATTCTTGCTTAGAGATGATCCAGTAAAACCTGAACTTCTTACTAATGGAATGAATTAGGGACAGATCATCTTCTGTTCATAGTGGAGCTTGATTGGATGTTGTATGTCATGCATCAATTGCCAAGTAAGCAGATTTAGTCTTTGGATTTTATAGTGATATTATTTAGATACGATAATGCTTAAAGTGTGTAAAATCAATTTAAAGGATATTTTAAAATATTTAAAAATGAAAATGATATAACCAATTTGTTTCACATTCTTTCTTGGAAAATAAAGAATAACTACAACTTCTGAAAGTGACCAGCAGTGTTTTAGCAGTACATAAAAAGTAATGTCACAAATCAGAAAATGTAATTCAGTTAGCAAAGTGGTGTGTCCTAAATAATGAAAGACTGAATGACGTCAGCAGAGCTGTTAGGTTAGTCAAAACCGCAAACAAATGGTTAGTCAGCGTCTGTACAATTCCTCAAATGAAAATGCAACTGTTGATTCTATCAGGAACCAAGAATTCGATTGTTACAGACAAGTGGGAGAGATATTTAGGTCATTCGTCAAAACTGTATAATGTGTGTGAAAAAAGATGAATGGGAGTCTGTGTGTGAGAGCATATGCACATGTTAACGCACTCATGTTTGCATATGTTAAGGTATGTGTTGTGTGTGACACTTACCGAAAAGAGAGAGAATCCCACAGGCAATCCACACCACCAGTGACATTCCCACGCTGCCCGAGTTCTTCAGAATTCCCTTCGGAGAGATGAATATCCCCGCTCCAATGATCGTCCCAATGATGATAGAGATTCCTCGTAGCAGGGTCACTTTCTTCCGCAGTTCCACCTTCTCCTCGGGGGCTCCGGTGTGGGGGTCTCCATTTGAATTGAGAGGGTCTTTCTCTCCAAAATTACTTGGAGTTGTATCCCCATTGGGATGGGGAACTGACACAGTCCTTCTGGGCATCTTGTTCGCTCACTCACAAACACACACACATTGACTCAAAGCATAGTGTGCCTCCCTTTACCAGTGGCACACGAGAGGCCTGAGTGGAAGGTGTTCTCACAGCAAACTTCTGATATGCTGTGACAAGTCTAAACAAATACAATGTGAAGTGGCTTCTCCCTCCTCTTTCCTCTCTCTCTGGCCTTTTTAGTGTCTCAAACACTCCCCTTTTCTCTCCTTTACCGTTAGTCTTCCTCTTTTCATCTTGTCCTGTAATTTACAGGTCAATGTGTGAGTAAAGGAGGCGTTTCCTGTTGTGGTTATGGTGTTTAGTGGCAGCAGCGTAGCCCCGAGTCATGATGTTTCAGCAATAGTATCCGATTCTCACCTTTCCTCATGAAACATGCAGATCACACAAAGGCATCCGGCACTCACTTTAAACACTCGCTGTTTTCTCTCATTCTTTCAAAGGCCCATTTCACTGCACTTGTTATAGACGTGTTCTGATTAGCAAGTAAGCAGACCGTAGACTGATAACAAACTCATGTTTCCAGGATTGTGAACAGACTGTGTTATCTTTTTATTATACTTAATGTTGACATAAGGTTTGAAAATGAATGTAGGTCAAACCACATGGCATTAGTTACTGTATGTGTGTGTGTGTGTGTGTGTTTTCAGACAAAGCCATTCCAGTCAAGCCTGATACAGTGTTCTGTAAATAAGAGTGAAGACGGAGGGAGGCTGATGTAACATTACATCAGATCGGCTCAGACACACATCTGAGATAGATTCAGTGTTGTGAAACCATCACTTCTGATGATTGTAAGTTTTTACACCATAGCTGAATTTTGTAACCTGTATAACTCCCACAAAAATTTATGACTCTACATGTATGACTGTTTGAATCATTATGACTGTGCAGAAATTACCATTAGTTGTGGCTACACTATTGTTCCTCTGAAATGTAACTTCCTTTTATAGAGTATGTTTCACACAGATTTGTAATAACTTGATGCCACAGGAAATCGTGTCGCACAAATAACTTTTTTAAAATAGTTTTAAATGTTACATGTTACATGTTAATGTATAGTAACATTAATTGTATTATGAAAATAATATTTTGATTGTTTTTTTTTTTCAATGTATATTATATATACACACTATAATTTAAAAGATCCGGGGTGTATTCCAGAAAGCGGGTTTTGTTGGAAACTCAGAGGAGGAACAAACTGTAATTTAAAGGAATAGCTCACCCAAAAAATGAAAAGTCTGTTATCACTTATTCACCCTCATATAATTTCAAACCCTGTATGACTTTCCTTCATTTGCAGAACAAAAAAAAGGTATTTTGAAAAAATGTTGATAACAGAACTGGTTACTAATTTGTGAATGTTTTTTTTTCTTTGAGTCTGATCTTTTCAATAATTCAGTTGATTGATCTGAATAATTTGTGCATCAATCAAACTTGAGTTCAACTCACTGACAATAACTAGTGGTAATGGTTGTCAGCTTAGTAGAGCAGAAAATTAGCAGTAAATAACCTAAATTTAAATCTGTTCCTCACACAAAGCTATTATATGATTTCAGGGGAATTTGAATGTTGCAAAGTCATATAGATCACTTTTAAGGTGTGTTTTTTGTCATTTTGATGCATAACATTCCCTATTCACTTTCACTATAAAGAGTGTCTGGGATATTCACCTTTTGTCGAGGGTGGTGAGGGAGGAGGAGCCCGAGCGTGCTTTATGCCCAGACACGTGAGGCAGCGATCGTTACCATCACCCGGTGCCAGGTAACGACCGCACCCAGAAACGCACGGGTCTTACTGATGGAATGAATTAGGGACAGATCATCTTCTGTTCATAGTGGAGCTTGATTGGATGTCGTATGTGTCATGCATCAATTGCCAAGTAAGCAGATTTAGTCTTTGGATTTTATAGTGATATTATTTAGTTATGTTATCTGAAGCCATTCGGGCCATTTCCCATCAATTTCTTATGCAGCTGTTTGATATATTGGGCTTCCTGAACCCAGTATTTCTCACTCGCATCCATGTAACCGAAGGGTTTATCCCCTAATGTTGACTGAAAACGATCTACAGCAAATTAAGTGTAACAATCAAGTGTAGGTTTTGTCATGTCCCATTAAATAGTATGGTAACATTAAAGATTATGTTATTTCTAATGCCATCAATTTATTTACATTAATTCACGGATTAGGTATCATGAGCTAACAAAAATATTTTTGCGGAATTTATTAATCTAGGTTAATGTTAATTAATAAATGTTACTGTTGTTATTGTTAAATTTACAGTTTACCAATGTTTGCATGTTAACTAATATGCAACTTGAAATGTTTGTAGTACAGTATACATGTACTACAGGGCTGTGCGATATTGAAGAAAAATGCGATATGCGATACCTTGTTTAAAAATGCGATATTCGATATGAGATACGATAATGCTTAAAGTGTGTAAAATCAATTTAAAGGATATTTTAAAATATTTAAAAATGAAAATGATATAACCAATTTGTTTCACATTCTTTCTTGGAAAATAAAGAATAACTATAACTTCTGAAAGTGACCAGCAGTGTTTTAGCATTACTTAAAAAGTAATGTCACAAATCAGAAAATGTAATTTAACATCAATGTGAACATACAAACAAAAAACATTAATGACACTAATTTTATATCATTGTAACTTTGCTTTCCACACACTTTAAGTACTACTTCATATACCACAGCAAAAACTATAGTCTGAGAAAGTTCAAACATGATTAAAGGCAAGTGAACAGTGAGTAAAGAAAAAAGAAAGAAAAAGAAATACACAATTTACAAGCATAGATCAAATAAACAGTAGTATTCAGATACAGAAATTTAATAATTAAGTGTTAAATAACACTGCATAGTGTTCACTGTATGAATTAAATTTAGATTAATCTTTGTTATAGCCGTTTTGTTGTTTTGTTAACATTAGTGACATATTCAGCAGCACGTATTTATAGGCTGCTGTCCCTTTAAATCCGACTGCACGGATCCAGTATAATGAT
Source organism: Sinocyclocheilus anshuiensis (assembly GCF_001515605.1). NCBI lineage: Eukaryota > Metazoa > Chordata > Actinopteri > Cypriniformes > Cyprinidae > Sinocyclocheilus > Sinocyclocheilus anshuiensis. The sequence continues at coordinate 916,798 of NW_015558646.1, forward strand.
ACACGTCGGATTTCTTTCTCAGCTGTTTACATTCATTTAAAACATAACCGACTGCGTTTACGAGAATGATCGTGGGAAGGAAGTACCGGGTCTCCCCGCCAGGAGGAGGCGGACTTAGGACACAATTGCATCGCTACCGCCCACTCCACTGGGGGGATCGCCGAATACCCCTTCGCTGCACCACCGCCGAGGGTGGTGAGGGAGGAGGAGCCCACCGGCCGGTTTCTGGCAGTAAAAGGTGCCGTCCACGTCCTAGTGAGCTCGTCATGCACTTCCGGGAAGAAAGGCACCGGGGCGGGGCGGGGTGCTGAGAACCAGCGCGAGCCACCCCGAGAAACCAATCATCCAGCTTTGAGGTGGTTTCCACTCGAGCCCGACCCTTTTGGCGGCCTGGGAAAGCATAGCTGTCATCTCCGGATCCGATTCAGGCTTTGCCACCATCCCGGAGGGCGGCAGCGCGGCCGAATCTTCCTCGGACGGCTCTCCCTCCGATGCTGAGATCGACATCTGGTCGGTGGGAGGTCCACTGGATACCGCTGGTACGCTCTTTAAAGAGGGCCCAGCGCGTTCCGTGGGGCGCTCCACTGGATCGGAGGTGCAAGAGGAGTGATGGTCCCCAGAGGGTTGGTTCCCTGCGGGGTTTGCCATCACTGTAACCCTCAAACCGCCCGTGCTACTGCTGGAAGTGGTTCTCGTCTGTCCGCCAGAACGAGCCCCAGATCGCGGCAGCAGCAACGGGACTCTGCCCCCTTGCGAGTAGCGGAGCCTGGTTCGCAGCTCCGAGATGGTCATCTTCCCGCAATGAGAACATGACTCATCCACGAAGGCCACCTCAGCGTGCTTGATGCCCAGACACGTGAGGCAGCGATCGTGACCATCACCCGGTGCCAGGTAACGACCGCACCCAGAAACGCAC
>NW_015558646.1:918083-920605 GCF_001515605.1 Sinocyclocheilus anshuiensis
AGCTCTTTAGAGAAATTTGCTCTTTTAGGAAATGCTCTTTTAGTGCTGAGGCGCACAGGGGAGATGGCCGCTTGCAACACGACAGGGGGTAGTGCAGCCTGAAGTGCGCAACCCACTCGACACTGGAATGACCACCGTTGAAGCGCCATCTCTCCAACACAGAAAGCTTCCGAGAGCGTGCTGAACTTGTAGTTCTCGAAATGAATATAAAGCAGAACGATGTTGTCGCTCGGCTCCGAAGCGAAAAGCTGGTATGCATTGCACCTGCTGCCATATTATACTCGCGCTGTGATCAGCGGCAGCTGGATGCAATAATTGCATGCCAATGAGCATTGGCTCGTTTAGTTTACACTCGAAGTAGATTGGTCTATCGAAGCGATATCCCAATTCGTCGGTCACCGACGTGACTTGGAGTGACCGACTGAAAGGGAACTTTGATTACAGTTGCATTACAGTTTTCACAGAAATATTAAACAGAATATATATTTTTAACAATGATAATGATAAGAAATGTTTCCTGAGAACCAAATCAGTATATTAGAAAGATTTCTGAAGGGCCATGGGACACTGAAGACTGAATTAATGGCTGTTTAAAATTTTGTGTAAAATTTAAAGCTTTGTTATCACAGGAATTCATTACACTTTAAAATTTCAAATTAAAAGTATTCAAATAGAAAATAATAATTTTAAATTGTAATAATATTTCTGCTTTAATTGTATTTTGATCAAATAAATCAGCCTTAATGAGCATAAGAGACTTTTTCTAAAACATTTTAAAAAATATGCTTCCAAACTTTTGAACGGCCATGTATATATTTCCTTTCATGAAAACACATAACAGCGACTTTTTTTAGCTATTCACTCATTAAACTACCCTAGTAAAATGTAATACATTTAAAATACATTTATTTCATACTAAATATAGTTCAAATCTATTAACATATTTACTTACATATCGCTTGAGACTTACTGATATAAAAATTAGAATTAAACTTTATTTGGAGGACTACTTGTGCACAATGAGCATTTCTTAATATTAAGCATAAATGTGTTTTAATGTCATTATTGATGAGGATTTGAATGATTGATGAGAATTGTATGATCTTTGAATAATATCAGTCTTTAAATGCAAGATATTTAAAGTGTACCTAAAGTATACTTGCAGTAGTTCCACTTTAGCAGCAGATATACTTCAGTATATCTTTAGTTGGTCTTCAGCACTACTTCCGCACAATTAAAATGCATTAAGTACAAAATTAGTTGTTCCAATTTAGCAGACTTTAAGTATACCAATGTAGTATAGCAAAAGTACAATTGCAGGGTATTTTTATCAAGTACATAAATATGTAAATGTATTTGTAGTATACTTAGCGTGAATTAAATGTATTTCAAATACATTTGAGTATATTTATTTTTCACTAGGTTAATGCTGAACAATTCTGTAAGTCTGCAGTTAAATAAGTCATTTGGCTCCTATATGTTTCTGTTTGGAAGCCAGGGAGCCACCCTTATCTTTTTTTTCTGATTTCAGAGCCCTGATTCTCAGAAAGCCTTTTGCCTTTAGTGATATTTGGACTCAGGCCATTGTATTAAATCAAAAAGGAGGCCTATAGCACTTTTCATGTGTTCAGTAGTCACTGCTAGATATTGATCTTATTACAGTCTGCTGGCCAGACCACTTTGTTCACATCTGTGCTTCCTTCCCAAGGTCTATAGCCCGCAGTTTGTGTGGACGGAGACCTGTTCATACACCAAGGGTCTCGAGCTGCAGTGATATAAACATGCATCCTTTGCTTTCACTTGCTTGCAATTCTCCTGTCATATCCAGTTCCCAGCATACCACAACAATACATAGGCTACCATTTAAAACCACTTAAGCTCAGGGCGTTTTTTGGTATTTTCGCCTAAATTTGACATACTCAAATTCGAATGTTTACCCTACACACATACAATGGAGGAAATGAAAAAAAAAATGGTTTCATTGTAAAGAAAACCCTTTGAACTACAAAATATGAGTGTAATTCTTTATAAATAACATTATATATTTTTCAAATATTACAATAAACACAAAAAAAACATAGGCGCTTTTGGAGTTTTAAAACAAATTATTTTTTTGAAATTCTGTAATTCAGGTTCTATTAGGTCCAGCTCTCTGCAATTTACTTTGTTTGATGCCACTAGATGCCAAAAAGTACCAGAAAAAAAGAATCTTTCAAATAACAGCTTCTAAACAGGAGTTATTACATTATATGTGAAGCGAGTCAAATTGTCTATTTCTGCATCTAAATGTGTCATTGTGAGTTTCCTTTGCAAAAACAGGCTTTATAAAACACATTAACCCCACAATCCTATTTTACTCTGTGCCATAAGCACTTTAATTGATTATTGATTGAATTATGTTTCATTTTTATGTTTTTCTAAGTAGTAATATACAAAATGGCACAAGCGAATTGGACCAAATTTTACATATTGTTTATTCTACAATCAAGTTTAATTATTTCAGGATGCACAAGACTGTCTAC
>NW_015558646.1:921406-935625 GCF_001515605.1 Sinocyclocheilus anshuiensis
TTTTTTTTAAATTCTGTAATTCAGGTTCTATTAGGTCCAGCTCTCTGCAATTTACTTTGTTTGATGCCACTAGATGCCAAAAAGTACCAGAAAAAATTATCTTTCAAATAACAGCTTCTAAACAGGAGTTACTACATTATTTGTGAAGCGAGTCAGAATGTCTATTTCTGCATCGAAATTTGTCATTGTGAGTTTCCTTTGCAAAAACAGGCTTTATAAAACACATTAACCCCACAATCCTATTTTACTCTGTGCCATAAGCACTTTAATTGATTATTAATTGAATTATGTTTCATTTTTATGTTTTTCTAAGTAGTAATATACAAAATGGCACAAGCGAATTGGACCAAATTTTACATATTGTGTTATTCTACAATCAGTTGAATTATTTCAGGATGCACAAGACTGTCTACATTATAAAATATATCTGGTCTATCACAATCTAAAATAGAATCCATATCCTCCAGCTTTATATCATTCCATTTATGTGCATTCTGTATTGGGATACTGATTCACAGCATCCTCTCACCTCATCAGTTGACTCACTCCTGTATCCACAGCGCCTCTCCATGACAACAAGGTTGCATCATCCCTGGACCAGAGCGGAGCTAGTTTGCTAGCCGGCAGCTATCTATACCATTCAGAGCATCAAACAAACACATATCAGTTCATCCACACAGCACTGTAATAATCCATGTATATTTACTGTATATTCACTGAAATGCATAATGTACTGTACTTTTCTGTCAATAAACAGTGTATCGGATTGCTAGCTGTGCTTTTACGTTTCGAAACAACGATTAACATAACAAAAACGCTCAAACACACGCTCATCAAGCCTTACCAGACGCGCGTTCATTCCTCTCCACGGCGCCGCTGGACGTTCTTCACCATATATAACTTGTAATATGATTATCATAGATTGATATTATCCGAGCCGCGTGTGCAGTAACCTTTCCGTGAGGGAAACTCGCCTTCAAATCACTGAGTCCACAAACTACAGCCCCCAAAACACACAGCCCCGGATTCCCGGATGTGAAGACCCCCCTCTCCCCCCTCTAGTGACGCAGAGGTGTCAAATTTCACGGCTCTGAAATGGCCGCCGAGTTGAAAGACATGTAATCTGACCAATTGCAGTCCACAAGCGACCACAGATCTGTATAACATCAGACGCGCTGGCTGTGTCAGCGCTTTTGATATGGAGAGTGTGTCTCTGCCAGACGAGCGTCTATTGCGCAATCTGGACAAAAACGCTATATATCTCACCAATGGAAGCACGCAGAAACGTGAAAATGGTCTTGTTTGAAAGAAGAGATCCTAATCTAACAGATAATATAGAGTATATAGATATTTGTGGCTGTTTGCGGCTGACTGAAGCAGTGCTACGATTATAAATGTAAATTCGCTAAGAGGTGACAAAATTTTACATCGCGATTCTATCGAAGATCATTCGATCTGTGATTGTCACACAATGAAATAATCTACATCGTCAAATTCCTGAGAATGAGAGCTTTCTTGTGATATATGACTTGACTTTTTTGTGAAAAATATATAAAATACACATTCTTCGTAAAAATTATTCGCAATGGTTAGGCGGAAATTCGTGTGTGGGACGAATACATTTCTAAGCTTAATTTTACTGCTTTATGAATATAAAAACCAAAAGGAATGGTATTCTTTGTAAAGAAGACACTCCAAGCTTTCAAATGAACCCATATATGGGCTGATACCATATAAGGAAGGCTATGTAAATGAAGCATAAACATTTTTAACACCCGTATCCGGGTCCGCAGAGTTTAACTGGTTTTAAAGACACACTCTCATCACCCACATAAGGTCAGTCAAGATTCAAGGCTGTAAACTGTAAATAAACGCAACGGTTTGATTGAAAAGTTCCTTTATTTCCCGAATGGATCAAGACTAACTGGCTCAGGATGTGCTGTATCCATCTAACTGATGAAATTGGATGTAAGAATTGTGTTCCACTGATGTTGTTAGTATAAACTGAACTGCATATAAAACTAGTTTTGTTTCAATCTCTCCAAGGTGACTGTCACTGCATTTCGTGCATAAACCGATTACAACTTTCAACCTCAATACGTCTGCCTTGTTTGCGGTCCAATCCATCTGTGACTTTCTTGGGGATTAATACCCCTGCCAATGTCTCCTTATACACTAGGAAATAGAGGGAGATTGATGAGATGCAAATGAACGTTCTTTCCTCCATGGAAATAAAACAGACAACATTTATCTACAGTCGGCTAGATGTGTTTATGAATAATCAGTGCAGTGAAAAGGCTTTAAATTTTCCATAAGAGTGAGCTTGTAAAGAGGCACGCAAAGTGAAACAGGCTATAAATGAATGCATTACAGACGCCTAACTAGATGAGAAAGCTTTTAGAGTATTTCAGAGCATAGCAGGAGATCTCTGCGCACGGATTCTGGTGCTGTCAGTTATTTGTGAGAGATATATGATTACTCCAGCAGAGAAAAAAGACAGGCATTTAGAGCCACTGGCTTTATGTAATCACATTTACTTTGCTGTAGAGGAAGGTGTTGACTGTTTTGATGGAGATTGAGCACTAATTTCTTTGCAATCTATTGTTCTGTCACATACATGAACATATAGTACTTTTGGCCCCACTTTATATTAAGTGGCCTTAACTACTATGTACTTACATCAAAAATTAAGTACAATGTACTTATTGTGTTCATAATGTATTGCAAAACACTTTTGCTGCTATTGAGGTGGAATACGGGTGAGGTTAGGGACAGGTTTGGTGGTATAGGTAGGTTTAAGTGTGGGTTAAGGTGTAAGGGATGGGTCAACTGTGTAATTATAAATGTAATTACAGAAATTAATTACAGATGTAGTTACATGCAGGTATTTTTAAAATATAAGTACAATGTAAAATCATGTATGTACACAATAAGTGCATTGTACCAAATTATTAATTTAAATGTAAGTACATAGTTGTTAAGGCCACTTAATATAAAGTGGGTCCGTACTTTTCAATGTATATATATTTGTGTGTGTATATATATATGCAGTACCTTTACTAGCACATTTCCAGTCTATTATAGTCTTAGTTACTGTTTTCAATGTTAAAAAAGGTGTCATTTCCCTATTTGAATGAACCACAGCAGACATCAGGTGATTGTCATGCCAGCTACTGCCAGAATGTTTTTTGATCTCGTACTGAATGGTTTCAGGACCAATCTAACCACCTCATTTTACTACAGGATTTCAATGCATTGTGTTTTGTGGTGTAATAAGAAAAGCACAATAGCATGCATTCTAGAGGTACTGATGTGGATGACAGTGTGGCAGGTGGGTAAGGGAGATTACATTCGAATACCTGCGCAATGCCGTACGCAGCATGTGATTACACGATTTCCTTGCCGTACAGTTCGGAAAGGCTGTCAAAAACGTCCTCAGACTTTGACTGATTTGACAATACACGTCAGTAATTCACAAACCTACAGCTGTGCATGAAATACGAGCAAGGCTGAAGGTAACCATTTATGAAAATTCCGGTGAATGATGATCAATGGTCTGTTTGGTGTTTCTACAGCAGAGCTTGAATCTCTCAGTCATAAACCTGGCCTGATTTCCACTAAGCTTTTTTTCAGAAATTATATTGATTGTGATTTTTTTTTTTCTCCAAGAAAATTATTGATTGTGGTTTCGCGTATCGCTGCAATGAGATCTGAGAGTGTGTGCAGGGGAAGCAAGCTTTAAACTTCTCTTTATGACTCAAATGCAGTGCCTAGATCTGAAAATAATGCTTCAGTTCTTTTTCTTTTTTTATATACTCATGCCTTGCCATTTACAAACAGATTTTTATGCAACACATGAACCCAAAATAGCATCGCTTTTCGTAATAGGGATTGGTGTTTCATTTGTACCTCTAGGGCAGAGGTTCTCAACTGGTGGGTCTGTTATGGTAGTTGCAGCAGGGAAAAAAACAATGCAAATAATAAAATTTATCTGATAATATTAGGCTTATAAAAATAAAAAGGGTGACTGATTTTTAAATAATTGGTAAAACACTTCACATCTTTTGTTATTCATTTTTTGTTGTCTAATCAGTAAAATTTGAGGGCAGTATTTTTAATTACTTATTTATTTATTTATTTATTTATTCTTAAAGAAATTCATTCAACATTCAATTAATCAAAAGTGACAGTGAAGACATTTCTAATATTACAAAATATTTGTTTCAAATAAATGCTCTTTTTTTAACTTTCTATTCATCAGTGATTCCTAAAAAAGGTATCACAGTTTCCACAAAAATATTAAGCAGCACAACTGTTTTCACCATTTATAATATATCAGAAATGTTTCTTGAACACCAAATTAGCATATTAGAATGCTTTCTCAATGAACAAGTAACCTTAAAGACTAATATAACGGTGCCGAAACTTTCAAACAGATAAATAAATTAAAATATATTAATTTTAAATATATTTAAATAGAAATTAATCAGTATAATTTTTACAATATTACAATTTTACTGTTTTTCAAATAAATATAAATGTAAAGAAAGAAAAATACAAAAGATACAAAAGAAATTAGGGGTTGACCGATTATCGCCCTGGTCAATTATTGGCACCGATATTATGATATTACAATAAAAATAGTTCAAAGCAAATGTGTCATATTACGCATTCATCTGATCTGATATCTAATCTGATATCTGAATTATTATTACTACTTATAAGTGGTCTTTGACCGCTTTAAGTAAAGTAGCATAAGAAAAATGGCAAGATTGGCAAGATTGCAGGGGAAGCAAGCTTTAAACTTCTCTTTATGACTCAAATGCAGTGCCTAGATCTGAAAATAATGCTTCAGTTCTTTTTCTTTTTTTATATACTCATGCCTTGCCATTTACAAACAGATTTTTATGCAACACATGAACCCAAAATAGCATCGCTTTTCGTAATAGGGATTGGTGTTTCATTTGTACCTCTAGGGCAGAGGTTCTCAACTGGTGGGTCTGTTATGGTAGTTGCAGCAGGGAAAAAAACAATGCAAATAATAAAATTTATCTGATAATATTAGGCTTATAAAAATAAAAAGGGTGACTGATTTTTAAATAATTGGTAAAACACTTCACATCTTTTGTTATTCATTTTTTGTTGTCTAATCAGTAAAATTTGAGGGCAGTATTTTTAATTACTTATTTATTTATTTATTTATTTATTCTTAAAGAAATTCATTCAACATTCAATTAATCAAAAGTGACAGTGAAGACATTTCTAATATTACAAAATATTTGTTTCAAATAAATGCTCTTTTTTTAACTTTCTATTCATCAGTGATTCCTAAAAAAGGTATCACAGTTTCCACAAAAATATTAAGCAGCACAACTGTTTTCACCATTTATAATATATCAGAAATGTTTCTTGAACACCAAATTAGCATATTAGAATGCTTTCTCAATGAACAAGTAACCTTAAAGACTAATATAACGGTGCCGAAACTTTCAAACAGATAAATAAATTAAAATATATTAATTTTAAATATATTTAAATAGAAATTAATCAGTATAATTTTTACAATATTACAATTTTACTGTTTTTCAAATAAATATAAATGTAAAGAAAGAAAAATACAAAAGATACAAAAGAAATTAGGGGTTGACCGATTATCGCCCTGGTCAATTATTGGCACCGATATTAAGCATTTTTATGGTTGTTTTTATCGGTGGTTCTCAGAACCGATTTGCCGATAAAATAATTGAAAAGCATTTAAATAAAGTTTTGGTAACACTTTCTATGAAGCCCGTATTTATAATACATTATAAGGGTATTCTTAAGGCATTATAATGAATGCATAATGCATTGTAAAAAAAACGTATAATATGTTATATCAACTCATGAATAATCATAACAACAGTTATAATACATCATAATACTTATGTATTTGTGGTTATAAGTTTAAGAGTATGATTATTTATAACACACAATGAACACCATATTAAATCTACTTCATTTACAGAATAATGGACTGTATCATATATTGACATTGTTTATTTAAGATCTGCACAGTATCTTACTACAGCTTGTGAGTGGTTAGATGTTGAGTGTTTCCTGTGGAGCTAATGTTAATTAATTGATGTGAGTTTTATACTCCAACTGAAAAAAAATGCAATGTTTTATATGGTTACATTGTCTTTGACCGCTTTAAGTAAAGTAGCATAAGAAAAATGGCAAGTTATGAGACTTATAATACATTATAACTATGACAAATATAATCCATTGTAAAAGTGGATGCAACGTGTTCATTGTGTTATAAATCATCATACTCTTAAAAGCTATAACCACAAATAAGTAAATATTATAATATATTAAAACTGTTCTTATGAATATTCATGAGATGATACAACATATTATAAGGTTTTTTATAATGCATTATGCATTCATTATAATGCCTTAAGAATACCCTTATAATGTATTATAAATACGGGCTTCATAGAAAGTGTTATAAAAGTTTTTGTCAGAACCCTTGTTATTCTTAATTTTGACATTAATTTTCATTTTTACACCAGACAATGACCCCTACACATAAAATATTGTAAAAGCTTGTAGTATAAGTATATATGCAATATGTTATGCATTTGCAAATGATCAGTGTATTAAAAATGTCATCATGGTAATTTTATTACATTTCAATGTTCGATTTCTAAGAATTTTTTGTATTTTTGGCATAGCTATTTCTTATTGAATTTAATTAGTTTTTTTATTGAATTGTAATTGAATTGTGTTGTGAGAAGAGGGAACAGTTGTTGACTTTCGGTATGGCGTGCTGGCCTGCTACAGCTGCATTGACAGGAAGAGTTCAAGGAGGTCTCTGTTAATTTAACACTGCTCTGCTCCAGAGCCGAGAGCATTAACCCCGCAGAACCTGTTACACCACATATGCGCTGAAGATATCAGGCTAGGTCTTTATCTTCAGATTGTGAGCACACCATGGCTTTCCTGTGTAAGAAATGTGGCCGATTGAGTAAGTCTTTCAAGCAGAAAGTAGGTCTAGTGATAAATAATGCGAAGATACGCGAGAATTAATGTTTCAAGGGTTAATTATGTACTAGTAATGTAGCTTTAATTGCTGGTATTTAGTCCCTGGTGGGTGTACCTTTCACTGCTGTTTCTGCCACTCCTTCTCACTGCAGGTGAGCTCTAATGCTGTCTAGTTTTGTGTTAGGAGCTGATTAAATCATTAAACACTCTTGCACAACATGCTCTTTCCTTCTGAATTTGTAAAATGTTAATCCTTTGGATTGTGCCGTTTATATTCATTTGCATGGTAAGAAATTAAATCCTAAGAGCTATAAGGGAATGTTATCATTAAACTCACTCAAAGAAAGAACAACAAAAAGGACTTCAAAATCAGCACATATGCCTTTTTACTGACATTTAAAAGAGGTTTTAAGCCTTTGATTAATTTGTTCCTTGTAATCACAGAGACTGAATCAGAGCGGACAAATTAAAAAACATTTCTTTGAACATTAAACATGTTTACTGGAGGCCGTTATTTGAATGAAACAAGCACAAAGAGCTGCCTTCAGTAGGTCTCTGTTCAAAATTTGCCTCATTTTTATGCACAGTGTTTTCTCTCTTTTTTCTTTTTTCTTTTTTAGTGAATAGTTAGTGAAAAAGGTGCTTAAACTTCATAAAATGTTCATCAGGAGGAGCTGTATTCTCTATTTGTTTTGTATGACTAAAGTGTTTGCAACTGTGTTACGGATTTTTGTTGAGACATGCTTAATTCTATTTTAAATTCATAATACTGTCCTTTTTATTAGGGTCATTTTGAAATGTGAATCAAAAAATTAAATAGGCATTTGTAGGCAGTGCTCCAACATTAAGCACAGTTGCGCTTTGGGCATCCTGAGTTTGAGTTGTGGCTCCCGCCACCCTCTCTCTCTCACTTTCTGCCAATTTTCTATACTGTACTGTCCCAATAAAATAAATATGTATGTATGTATAGAATTTAATATCCCTGAAGCTGGACAATTGCATGCTCAGACAGGAACCCTGGACATCTTTCTTCTGGTGTTTTTATCTTTAAAATATAGTAATATGTAATATAATATGTTTCTTTTTTTTTCTTGAGATTATTTGTGCTTTTAATGCTTTAAATAAATGCTGTAGCATACCATATTAATGAAATATGTTAGGCCTACTTCAGCCTATTTCGTACACAAACCTTTGCTGTACACTGCTTCTGCTGTGGGTCTAGAAGTGTGCAGGAAAACAAAAGGCATGGCTGTAATTACACACTCACTCTCCTCTGCAAGTTTCCTGTGACACCTAATTTCAGAAAAGAGGGAAAATCAAAGCAACCAGAGGGGGTCAATCAACAGAATCTGTCCTAATTTCCAGCAAAATGATCCTTGAGCGTTTTAGCTCCCTAATCCTGAACGTGATTCTTACAGAAAGCAAAAGAATGGGGTGAGGAGCGTCTGGAGATGAGTATGCAGCTCACATAATTCCATTACCTGCTCCAGAGTGAGACAGAGGAGAGCCGCAGCTCTAGTCTAATCCACCCCAAACCTGACAGACAACACCGCCCTGATTCCACTTTAATTGAAGACATTTTATTCATTTTTTCTCTTCACTTCTCCCCCATTGTTTCATATGTTGGGAATAAAAGCAGAGGCTTACAGCAGTTGCTCTCTCATTTTCTCAGCTGCACCGATCTATCAGCCGCTACATATTGAAGGAGTCATGGGAAAAAATGAAAGATGGAGGGAGGGGAAGTGAAAGAACAAGAAAAAATGAAACATTAAGGGCTTTTGGTGAAGCTGAGAGGATGTGATCTTGGTCAGACCTGTGCTTCTTGCTTTATAGATATAAGCAAAGAAGAGAAAACTTGAATAATTGGTGTGTTTATTTATCAGAGCAAAGTGCTCGTCAGTATGAGTGCAGCACAGCCTCGTCGTGGAAACTCTCAGAGGACCGGGCTGCTCTTGCACAGATGTGTCGGCATGAATTAGCATGCTTGGTGTTAACACATTCATTGTGCGTTCCTTTTTGGCTTGAATACTAATCAGACCTGTCTGCCTGACATGCAAACATAACAAGCAAAAACAAATGACGGCCCAAAGTTGTTATTTAAGCAGCCAGTATCACATGAGTAAGAGCGCTGTTGTTCTGAATATCAACGGGACCTGAACTAGCTGTTGTATAAAAAGTTCATACAAAAAAAATAATAAATAAAAAATAAAAAAATTCATTGTTTCTTACTCTCATGTTGCTCCAAACCTGACTTTCTTAAGTGGAACACAAAAGAATTGAAACACATTCCAGTGAAAATTTCTTAAACCTTTTTTTCTTTTTTCTTTTATTAGTGTGAAGAATGTTTTAATACAATAAACTTTTGTGCAATGGAAAGGCTCCATGATGCCAATAAATAACCTTATTTTTTAAAGGTGTGTGCTCTGACTGCTTGCTGAACACTTCAGTGGTCCAGGCATTGTACTTCTGGTTGAAAACTTTTGTTGTAGAAGAGTTTTACATCTTTCAGTGTGGGGAGAGTTTGGCAGGAAGTTGGGTACCAATGTGGGTTTGGAGTGAATTATACCAACTTACTGTGACAGGGAGAGTAAGACAAAGTCAGAAAGAATGTGAGATTTTTTAAGTTAAGTGACAATTCCTCTTGATTAAACTTCAGAGGGATTGGCATGGCACAGTGAAATAATGAGGATGACTCGGAGAGAGCTTCATTGGACACACCAGTGGTACACAGTTGTCAGACTGGGAGATGTGTGTTGATGTGAGGAAGGGCCTGATAAGGATTTTTCCTCTGCTGTCAATTAATCAAGAAACTCCAACCAACTTTTCCACTTTCAGAGGGCATAAGTTCCCTGGAGTTGTCTTAATTACAACTTCATTTGTAATGTGTAATTTGTATTTCTGTTTAACAGTTATGTCAAATTACTATTTATTAGACTTTACAGTCTATTTTTTAGGCCTTATATGAATTCCACGTAAAGGCATGGAAGAACCATTGGCTGTATCCCAATTTGCATACATCTAGAATTTGCATACTTTTAGAATTTACCAGAAATTATTTGCATTATAATTTGGAATGCACTAATCCTGAGCTGGCTTGCGTTATTGGTGGAAAGTATGCAAATTGCCATTAATCCATGCATGCTCACATAAACCTGCCAATCACAGTACTCATGTATCCCAATTTCTTTATTAATAATTAATCATAAGGTGAAATATAACTAGTTATATGAGTATATGTATTATTATTTTTAGTTTTTAGTTATATAAATGCATATTTCTAATTATTATTATTAATTATAGCAATAAATTATTATTATTAGCATTATTGTTATTTAAATGTATCATCATTTATCATCATACATTTATCAGTGCTTATGTACTCACATGTACTGCTGTCTAGGGAGCATTTACTGGGGAGTAAATCAAGAAACATTTGGTGTATCTGCTTGTCTGCACAAAAACCTGTAAATGTTTGTGTTTGTGAGTGTGCGTGTGTGTGTGTGTGTGTGTGTGTGTGTGTGTGTTTAGCGAAGCAGAAAGCAAGTGTAGGTTGAATGAACAGTTGTTCTGTCTGTTCTCTCAGACATTGTGTCTGTATTAAAGCCACTGGGCTTTGTCTCTCTCAAGCTTCATTACACTCCTAAACACACACATCGAATGCAGGGGTGCCCACGCAGAAATTCTCAGTGTTTTCTGTGCGAGCCAGGGTCTGGGTTGTCGTTTTCACATTGTATCAAACGCTGAAGAAACAATCATGTTTTGACTGTCAAAATGCAATGCTTCGCTTATCAGGACTTGACAGCTGTCCTGTCACACGTTCATTTGAGCGGCTCCAGTCGCTGACTCCAACACGCTGAACCTTATTCTTTCCAGCTTGTTTGTTTTTCCCCCCTTCTCTCTCTCTCTCTCTCTTTCTGTTGATCTCTCTTTCTCAGCAGTGGGCAAGCAGGTGGGCGTTCAGACAGGTACTTTTCCCCACTCTAGTAATTACTCATTCAGCTCTGACGGCGCATCTCACACTTTGTGGTTCATTTTCACAAGGCGCTTGCAAGGAATTATGGAAATGTTAGTCCCAACTGTGTGTGCGCGCATATAACAGAAAGTTGTCACTGCGTATGACAGGTATTGTGATGATGAATGTTAAAAAGTACTGCGAGACCGCGTGACTCATTAAAAGGTTACAGTATGCTGTTGTCACAGTGGGTCCGTAGCTAGATGTGGCAGGAATGACTCCGTAATAGTTCAACGTTTGGCCTACAGTGAAATCCAGTCTAAGGTTTAGTTTTGACTGCGGTCATACACTTTTACCTCAGTACCGTTTTACACACGTCCAACTAGATTACACATCTGACTACAGGAATCTGCATCAGTTTATGATGCTGCAAATACTTTGTCCGCGGCCCTAATTTATCATCATCTGACATAATGAAAGCTGCTCTGCTGTCATATTAATGCTTTAGCATATATCACAGGAGGGGATTTGCTTCCTAAACGTTGACATTTACGTGAGGTTAACAGATAAACAGCTAGTCAGAGCTACGTAGGTGTATTCCAGTCGTCACGCTCCGTATTTCAATACACGTACACGCAAACACATACACACTGAAGAAGTGTGTTTCATCATGGATATAATGTATGCACTCTGACCTCATTGTTATGCAGAGTGGGTTTATATTATTGTGTGGACTCTTCAAGTCCAACAGAGAAGCTGCGGAGAATGCTAGCCGTGGGCCACTGGAGTGCTTTTCTGAGGAGAGGAAATGGAAATGATAATAATGCACAAGAAAGACGGAGCCAGAAAACATGGCACGGCTAAACTAATTGGTGGAGTAGGGATTTGTTATGCGAATACCATGCATAATTCTATTATTCCACATTAGGAAAGGAGCATCGCATTATTACAGGAAGCGAGCTTGGAGTTTTTGCAAACAGACACGTACGAAATTTTGTGAACACTGGCCTAATATGTGAAACAGACTAATTATATGATGTGATGTAATACTAATAAATATTCGGAGTGTACTTCAGGCGCAGCCTTGATCGTGCATGTTCACGGTTTGAGGGATATTAATGAGAAGAAATGTTCACTTTGAAACTTAAAAAAACTGGGATCTTGAACTTTCAAACATCTAATCAAATTTTTAAGATTAATCTGTATTTAAAGATTTTTTGAAATACTTATATCATAGTAACTGACCTTTAATAGACTCATATCCAGCTTTTTTTTTTCCAAATTATTTTAAATCACTCAGTCAAGAATACTGTATGATGACCTGTGTTTACCTACAGAGCTTTGGGTGTCCTGGCAAGAGAGTGTATGAGTGATTCATGAATAAGAGAGAGAGAAAGAGAGAGAGAGAGAGAGAGAGAGAGAGAGAGAGAGAGAGAGAGAGAGAGATTAAAAGAGAGAGAGAGAGAGAGAGAGAGAGAGAGAGAGAGAGAGAGAGAGAGAGAGAGAGAGAGAGAGAGAGAGAGAGAGAGAGAGAGAGAGAGAGAGAGAGAGAGAGAGAGAGAGATTAAAGGAGCAAGGATCACTCAGCACTGAGCACTGATTGCATTTAGACTGATTGGATTGGATTCTGTTGAAAAGGCCCATAATTAGTACCACCTGCCCGGGCTATGACCCCCATTTGGTTGCAGGAAGAGTAGGGAGGGGTAGGTAGTCATCTTCTGGCCCACCACATCCCATCTATCTCTATTTCTTTATCAGTACGAGTGAGTTTCTGTAGATGCATCCTTTCAGAGTATGCACTGCATTTGAGGAAGAACTTACTTTTCAATGGGGGATCGGGAAATGTCCTTGAGACAGGATTCGAACTCGGGACGCCCCTAGCACAAAAACACTTTATGTCGGCGCACTGCCCACAAGGCTATTGGTGCCAACCAAAGTGTGTAGTTTTAATACAATTCAGACACACTACATCCACTGTGTTGGCATTGTCATGTGACCTACTGTACAGCTTCCACCACATTGCTGTTTTCCACCAATTGAGGACTTGTATCCTGGGCCTTATGGGATAGTAAGGATGTACTCAGTGAAAGCATACTATACTAGCAGAAATACTCTTGCAATTTCTGCCATATTGTAATATGACATACTAGTATATTACTTTCTCAGACATATTTTCAAAAATATTTTCATAAATATAAATATTTTTATAAACACAAATAAAACAATGTCCTTACTGCCTTTCTTAGCCTTGAACATAGTTGCATTGCTGTCTATGGAGGGACAGAAAGCTCTCAGATTTCATAAAAAGTATTTTCTGTTTTGTGTACCAAAAATAAACCGATGAAGGTCTAATGGGTTTGGAACGACATGAAGGTGAAAAATTAATGGCAGAATTTTAATTTTTGGGTAAACTATTCCTTTAATATTAATATAATTATTGTTCATCAAAGTTGTCCTAAGACGAGAACACTTTTAGGTTTTAGGACAACTTTGATGAAAGGTTTTGATCCACTTCAAATGTTGACTAGTGTAGTTTATAGTGGCATACTAACATACTATTATTATTTCTGGCATGTGGCAGAACTAGAGCAGCTTGCTATTCAGAATTCTATGTTATGTTACATTTTTTCACATGCAGTGTGCTCTGTTGTATATTGCTCATACTCACATATACTGTGCTGTGCACAGTGTACATACTACATACATACTGCAGCAGTAGTACGAGTAGAATGCTATGCTGAACACAGCCGACATCTCTTTGGCTTCCTCTTTTCTCTTGCACCGCTCATTTCAGCTGTGGCAGAGCCATCAAAGAACAATGTAAGACTCCGGTCTCTCCGGTTGCATGATTGCTAAAGCAATATTCAGCCCCACTGAGAAAGACACAGCAGATGGAAGGAAAGAAAGTGAAGAGATGGACACCAAGTGGTGTAATTATTTTGGAAAGATTGGAAAAACCCTATTCCAAAACTCAGGCTGCGACATGCAGTGGGAAAGAAAGTGAGAAAGAGATAGAAAATGAAAAAGAAAGCCGGGATGAGAGAGACAGAAAGGGTGAGGAATATCAAGGGCTCTTTTTTGAAAATAGCAGAACAGACGCCTCACTGCCTCATGCATACACAGCGGTAGAAGAGGAGTAGACCACCTCAAAAAGGCAAATTAGAATGTTCGAATTGGATTGTTTCTTCTCAAAGCCTAATCTTGTTCATCCATTTGAGAAGCCAAATGCAGGGGCATAGCA
>NW_015558646.1:937698-946754 GCF_001515605.1 Sinocyclocheilus anshuiensis
GAGAGAGAGAGAGAGAGAGAGAGAGAGAGAGAGAGAGAGAGAGAGAGAGAGAGAGATTAAAGGAGCAAGGATCACTCAGCACTGAGCACTGATTGCATTTAGACTGATTGGATTGGATTCTGTTGAAAAGGCCCATAATTAGTACCACCTGCCCGGGCTATGACCCCCATTTGGTTGCAGGAAGAGTAGGGAGGGGTAGGTAGTCATCTTCTGGCCCACCACATCCCATCTATCTCTATTTCTTTATCAGTACGAGTGAGTTTCTGTAGATGCATCCTTTCAGAGTATGCACTGCATTTGAGGAAGAACTTACTTTTCAATGGGGGATCGGGAAATGTCCTTGAGACGGGATTCGAACTCGGGACGCCCCTAGCACAAAAACACTTTATGTCGGCGCACTGCCCACAAGGCTATTGGTGCCAACCAAAGTGTGTAGCTTTAATACAATTCAGACACACTACATCCACTGTGTTGGCATTGTCATGTGACCTACTGTACAGCTTCCACCACATTGCTGTTTTCCACCAATTGAGGACTTGTATCCTGGGCCTTATGGGATAGTAAGGATGTACTCAGTGAAAGCATACTATACTAGCAGAAATACTCTTGCAATTTCTGCCATATTGTAATATGACATACTAGTATATTACTTTCTCAGACATATTTTCAAAAATATTTTCATAAATATAAATATTTTTATAAACACAAATAAAACAATGTCCTTACTGCCTTTCTTAGCCTTGAACATAGTTGCATTGCTGTCTATGGAGGGACAGAAAGCTCTCAGATTTCATAAAAAGTATTTTCTGTTTTGTGTACCAAAAATGAACCGATGAAGGTCTAATGGGTTTGGAACGACATGAAGGTGAAAAATTAATGGCAGAATTTTAATTTTTGGGTAAACTATTCCTTTAATATTAATATAATTATTGTTCATCAAAGTTGTCCTAAGACGAGAACACTTTTAGGTTTTAGGACAACTTTGATGAAAGGTTTTGATCCACTTCAAATGTTGACTAGTGTAGTTTATAGTGGCATACTAACATACTATTATTATTTCTGGCATGTGGCAGAACTAGAGCAGCTTGCTATTCAGAATTCTATGTTATGTTACATTTTTTCACATGCAGTGTGCTCTGTTGTATATTGCTCATACTCACATATACTGTGCTGTGCACAGTGTACATACTACATACATACTGCAGCAGTAGTACGAGTAGAATGCTATGCTGAACACAGCCGACATCTCTTTGGCTTCCTCTTTTCTCTTGCACCGCTCATTTCAGCTGTGGCAGAGCCATCAAAGAACAATGTAAGACTCCGGTCTCTCCGGTTGCATGATTGCTAAAGCAATATTCAGCCCCACTGAGAAAGACACAGCAGATGGAAGGAAAGAAAGTGAAGAGATGGACACCAAGTGGTGTAATTATTTTGGAAAGATTGGAAAAACCCTATTCCAAAACTCAGGCTGCGACATGCAGTGGGAAAGAAAGTGAGAAAGAGATAGAAAATGAAAAAGAAAGCCGGGATGAGAGAGACAGAAAGGGTGAGGAATATCAAGGGCTCTTTTTTGAAAATAGCAGAACAGACGCCTCACTGCCTCATGCATACACAGCGGTAGAAGAGGAGTAGACCACCTCAAAAAGGCAAATTAGAATGTTCGAATTGGATTGTTTCTTCTCAAAGCCTAATCTTGTTCATCCATTTGAGAAGCCAAATGCAGGGGCATAGCAAGAGAGGAAGAAAACTTCCTGATGAATAAAATATCCCCACTTTCTCTCAGGCTGGCAGGGGATCTGTGGGCACCGAGCCAAATGGAGATTAATATTGCAAGACGCCTCTCTGAGCTCTGCGTCCATTTATTTCCTCATTTAAATTTTTTGGTGATGTGACACATGCATTTCATTTGGAAGACATGTTTAAGAGCGAACCAAGACGACGAGTTCATTTGTAATCATGAATAATTCGGAGCTTGTGTACTGGTTGTCTTCTTGTTTTGTAGATGAGGTAGACAAGGTCTTACCCTGCTTCATTATTAACATAAGAACAAGTGCTCCGCGAACATCACAGCATTATGAGAGAGCTATTTATAGGCCTCCAGTGTTAGCTGCTAGCATTCTGGATAGCAGTGCGGTTGAGTAATTGAACAAATTCATAAAAAATGATGTGTTTTACCTTCCAATTAGTTATTTTTCTTTTACTCGTGAGAATATCTTATTACTGCTGATATGGCCTAATGAAGCATACTTCCAGCAAGCTGCTCTCACATTTCTGATACAGTTTTGTCTGTTGCTATGAGGGGTCTGTTTCTTCATTGCAATGTGCTTGCTTGGATATGTGCTACGATTTCACATACAAGTTGTTCCTATAAAACACAGTTTTTAAGTTTTTAGTCATGGCTGACCAGCAAACTAATTAATCCAAAATATTACCAGTTATTTTGGCTCATGTATATATGCAGTATGTGTGTCTGTATATGGGTAAATGTTAATATTGACAATTGGGTCAGCAAATGAGCATATTAGAATGATTTCTGAAGGATCATGTGACACTGAAGACTGGAGTAAAAATTCAGCTTTGCCATCACAGGAATACATTTTATTTTAAAATATTTTAAAATAAATTAAAAAAACATGTTATTTTAATTTGTAATAATGTTTTTACATATTTTTACTCTATTTTTTATCTGTAAATGCATTCTTGCAATCTTTTTGGGTCACACATTTAAAAGTCGATTACAAGTCAAACCTTTTGTAAATGCTATCATAATTTTAATGTGTTAATCCACAAATTGGTGCTTATTCGGAAATTATTCAGAAATTACAGTAGAAATAGTAATTCAACACATTGAATCTTTCTCAAGCTTTACACACCCTCTCCCTATTCTCTTTTTTTTCACATGAGTCTTGGTGAGATTTGCTTGTAGTTCTTTAAATTGAATGCTGGTTATGCAAATAACAGTCTGTTCACAGCATTGTGTTGTATGCACAGGAAAGGAGCACTGTAGTCATGCCAGATATCATAATGTGTTTTATATAATACAGTATATACACACGCATTCCAGGCTTAACTTCCTTCTGGCAAGGTTTAAATCCTACTTATTTGTGATTAATCTTCAAAATGTAAGTGTAAGGCTTTAGTTAACAATATGAGATGAGAGGATGTTTCTGTACTCCTGTCTTTTCTGAGTGTATGACTATTGATTTTGCCACAGGTGCAAACTAATAACTGTAATCTACATTTTGTGTGTCTAAGTGCATTGCATTTGTGTATGTGTGTGTGTGTGTGTGTGTGTGTGTGTGTGTGTGTGGTCTTCATCCCATCTTCATTTGTTGCAATCACCTATCAGAGAAATCCTTTATCCGCCTGTAAGGAAATCAATACCACAATGTCAACTCGGATTTTCATTTGACACAGACAGGCTAACAAGACACAACAACAGAAATATATCAAAAAATGCATCACATGGATGAACGAACACACATAGAACGTCTCAGTTACGTACGTAACCCGTGTTCCCTGATGGAGGGAACGGAGACATTATGCTGTGATTCGACATTAGGGGATTCACTTGGGAGCCCCAATCATCTCTGACTTTAAGAGAAAACGCCAATGAAATTTGGCTAATGGATTTTGCATACCTGAGCCACTCCCCGTGCATACGGGTATAAATAGGCAGCATATAAATATGCATCCACTCTTCAGGTTTTACGCTGAGGAACCAAGAACTTGTCCCTGGCCGCCAGCGATGGTTCAAGGTTGTGGCATGGGGACATAACGTCTCCGTTCCCTCCATCAGGGCACGAGGGTTACATACGTAACCGAGACATTCCCTATCGGTCGGTCACTACGAGTTATGTCGTGACTCGACATTAGTGGTCCATGGAAAGCGCCACAACCTGAACCCCGTCACAACCCTATGGCATCGCAAATGTTGACAAATAGCCGCGTGTCAGACAAAAGCCACGCAAAGGTCGTAACCTTCCCACCGCAAATTCACTGCCCTTGGTACCCGCAGGGACCAGAGGAGAGTATAACACTGCTGGTGATAGCCAAGCCGCTGCTCCTTTCACCACAGAAATTTCTTAACAGAAGGGATTTCGACCATAAATTAAAGATTTGATTCAAGTCTTTCCTATTTGTTGTTACAGCTCGGCAGTAACGGTGGGGAAGCGAGCCTTCCGGAGAAGGGTGCTACGGAGGCCACAACCTACCCACAGGGAGGTATCATGTGGAGACACTGAAATGGACTGACCCAGGCCTGGGGCAGCACTACATATGGAATGGGTCTCTGAGGCAGGTCCTACCTGAGAGTAGGGATGGAACGACTGCCAGCAGAGACTGACAGAATAATCTGTCAAAGGGAAGACACGGGCTTACCGAGAGGGGAACCTTACCGTGGAAGAATACACATATGGGATTGCCCACAGGGAATCAAGCCATATGGACACCTAGCCCAGTACAGGGGCTAACTGGAGATCCGGGCAAGCTAATACCAATACTGGGCCTGGCGTCAGACTGCTCCGTCCATATGCGGATGCCATATGCCCCAGGAGCCTCTGAAATTGTTTCAGCGGAACCACCGTCCTGCCTCTGAAGGCAGTCCAGAACTGATTGGGCGTGTTCGTTCGTGAGCTGTGCCATCATACTCACCGAGGCCAATTCCACACCGAGAAAAGTGATCCTCTGCACAGGGGAGAGTTTGCTCTTTTCCCAGTTGGCCTGAAGCCCCAACTGGCTGAGGTGCTGGAGCACCAGGTCCCTGTGATCGCACAACTGCTCTCGTGACCGGGCCGTAATGAGCCAGTCTTCGAGATAGTTGAGAATCCTGATTCCCACTTCCCGTAACGGGGCAAGGGCACCCTCCGCAACTTTCGTAAAGCATCTTGAACAGGAGCTTGTGAAGGGCCCGATTCAAGACTCGCAGATCCAGGATTGGCCGTAGGCCACCGCTTTTCTTGGGTACGATGAAGTAGGGGCTGTAAAACCCCTGCCTCATCTTGGCTGGAGTGACCGGCTCAATTGCATCCTTTGCCAGGAGGACAGCAATCTCCTCGCGCAAGACAGGTGCGTCTCGGACTGCCACCGAAGTCTCGAGAACTTTTGTCGCCCGGAGGGCGAAGTCAGTCGCTGAGCGCAGCTCCTGCATCAACCTTGGGTCGGTGCTACCCTCGTGCATTTGTTTCAGTGCCTTGGCTGGGTGGACCTGCAGGATAGCCATGGCATGCAGGGCAGAGGCGGCCTGGCCTGCAGCACCGTAAACTTTGGCCGCGAGAGCAGCCGTCAGCTTACAGGCTTTGGACAGGAGATGCGGACGATTCCTCCAAGTGGCGGCGTTTTGCGGGCACAGGTGTACTGCAACGGCTCTCTCCACCTGGGGAATGTCCGCGTAGCCCCTGGCGGCCCCGCCATCGAGGGTAGTGAGGATGGAGGAGGGAGACGAGTGGCTTCTGGCCGTAAAAGGGGCTGTCCCCAACTTCATCAGCTCCTCATGCACCTCCAGGAAGAAAGGCACCGGAGCAGATGGCATTTGGGAGCCGCGTCCCGCTCCGAGAAACCAATCATCCAGCCGCGAGGGCTCAGGACTGGGTGGTCTGTTGACCTCCAGTCCGATGCTCACGGCTGCCCAGGCAAGCATGGCCATCAACTCCGGGGCCGATAGCCCATCCCCCGATGCTGCGATCGACATTTGATCTTCCGGGGGTGCACCGAATGAAATGTGAATGAAGGCAGACCAGCGAAATCACTCGGGAACCGAACGGGATCTTCGCTGCGTGAGGAGTAAGAGGTCCGTGGGGACTCAGCCGGCGGAGAAGCTCTTACTGTAACCCTCAGATCTACGAGCCAGAGAGCCCGGAACAGGTAGCGGCAGAGGGTGCCACTCTTTTTACAAAAGAGAGGCTAGATCGCAGCGAAGCCATGCTCATACGCCCACAACAGGCACATGAGTCATCCACAAATGCAGCTTCAGCGTGTTGGATGCCCAGACACTGAAGACAACGATCGTGTCTGTCCTCAGAAGACAGGTAACGACCACAGCCAAGAGTACAGAGACGGAACGGCATCTTTAAAAAGACGCGAACCATCCGTGATTTGCTCTTTTAGGAAATTTGCTCTTTCAGTTGAAGTGCCCAGCGGAATCACTGCAGACAGGGACACCGTAACACCAACCAGAACAGTTGCAGAGATTAAATGGACTTTGTGGAGATCAAGCATGTTCATCCACTCAGCTCTGAAACAAAAATCTGAAGAGTGGATGCACCTGTCGCCTATTTATACCCGTATGCACGGGGAGTGGCTCAGGTATGCAAAATCCACTAACCAAATTTCATTGGCGTATTCTCTTGAAGTCAGATATGATTGGGGCTCCCAAGTGAATCCCCTAATGTCGAGTCACGACATAACTCATAGTGACAGACAGATAGGGAACTATTATTCGGAGGCTATCACATATTCTTATCATCTTACCAAATGTAAAAGGATGTAAACTAGCCATTATACATGCTCATACACAGATATATGCAGATAGGATTCAGACTGTTTCAGTGTGACTCTTCCACTTTGTGCTTTGCCTAAGAAGCCATGAAGCCCTGGGGCACACTGGAATAAGCTCATCCAACCTTACCTGCCCAAAAAACCAAGAAGTGGTTGGAACGACCTTTCGGACAATAGATGTAAGACCAATCTTGTTTTGTGGACTAGATCCAAAGCAAAGTTTGCAGGTCAGTGTATCCATGGAATGCAAATAAGACACCCAATGTGCAACTCAAGCTCCTCCTGAAATGATGACTGTTGATAATGAATTAACAGGTTACTTCTCAAAGCAGGTCCTTGGTTTTAGTTTTAGTTTAAATTTTTTTGTCTTTACTAGACATATGCCTGTATTCAGTAATATGGTATATTGCAGTAATTCAGATGCAAAGTATTGTTATCATAGGCACTTCAATACTGTGAATAATTCCAGGTACCTTATTACACGTACACACTTTGCTGTGAAACACAAGAAAATGTGCGCTGAAAGAAAATGCAAAATTCACTCTCTGTTAGTATGGATAAGTAGTAATAGCCCAGTTACCTGGTACGTAGTGCTTCTGACACCAGCTTGTCATGTAGAAGAAGGGAATTCGAATAGTATTTTTTTTTCAAACAGCCAATCTGATTTTGTATTCGCATTGGTGCTTATTAAAACACTTGAAATACTTAATATTTACTTTCAAACATTTGTTTGCGCTTTTTTACACTTCTGTTTGCACAGCTTAGAAAAGATATCTAGATATTGGTTGAAAATATTCTGATTCTTTATTACAATTCTTCATAGTTGCACTTTTTTGCACTTTAGATCAGTTTGAAACATTTGTTTACTTTGTGCATTTTTAAATTTTGTTTTATTGTATTCTTTTTTATTTGAAAAATTGTTGTTAATAGGACAGCACTGAAGTTTGCATATCTTTTCAACCTGTTCCTGTAATGTAATTCAGTATAGTGATTATACTGTATAGACCTTAAAGGTGTAGTATGTTATATTGACAGCTGGCAGTTAAAAATGGATACTGCAGTCCAAATTTAAAATATTAATAATTGTAGTTGTTTCACCCTCCTCTTCCTCAGATTTGACACTCACACTGGTTGCCAGATTGAGGACAGGACAGGAAAGCAATTGACAATGGAAGGTGATGAGCTTTACGCTATAAGGTAATGAGTGGATTTATCCACTCATTATCCACATTTATCCACAGATCTTTTTAGATGGTTGTCGAGGCTTTTTAGGTCGGGTAGAATCTGCGATCTCTGACCCAGTTCGTTTTGCATGGCTGGGTTTTCCGCCAACTGGCAACTAGTGAGTGGAATCACATAGACCAAAACAAAAACAGATATACTGACACAGATATTCTGACACAGAATGTACATTTAAAATTAGAATAATTGTTTTGTTTTTTCAAGAAACAAGTATGTTCAATTCAATTCAAGTTTATTTGTATAGCGCTTTTCACGATGCAAATCGTTGCAAAGCAGCTTTACAGAAAATTAACGATTCTACGTTATATTTAGTAATAGCTTATCAGTGGTGACTATATCAAGTTGATGTCCATTATAGCAAAATTTGGTAGTTTTGTATGTTGCCTGATAGTTGGCATCATCTGAGATCTTCTGGGGGGTTGGCATCATCTCTTCTCAGGTGTTCGGTCATCTCAGGTCTTTGTAAGGGCTGGATCCAGACTGAAGCTGCCCGTGGCAGAAACAGAGAAGGTAATAGAGAAACATGACATGACATGACGTGACATGTGGCCAAGTATGGTTACCCATACTAGGAATTAGTGCTCTGCATTTAACCCATCCTTAGTGCACACACACAGCAGTGAACACACACACACACCGTGAACACACACCCAGAGCAGTGGGCAGCCATTTATGCTGCGGCGCCCGGGGAGCAGTTGGGGGTTCGGTGCCTTGCTCAAGGGCACCTCAGTCGTGGTATTGAAGGTGGACGAGAGCGCTGTACATTCACTCCCCCCACCTACAATTCCTGCCGGACCTGAGACTCGAACTTGCAACCTTTAGGTTACAAGTCCAACTCTCTAACCATTAGGCCATGACTTCCCCAACATTAGCATAGCTGCTGTTCCAACTAAGCAAAAAATGATGTGTTCAATCCAAGCAAAAGAATGAAAATGTGCATTTGATCAGATGGAACTGCAGTACAAGGTTATGAGATACATTATGTGAATGCTTGGCTAAAGAGATGTGTTTTTAATCTAGATTTAAACAGAGAGAGAGTGTCTGAACGCCGAACGTTATCAGGAAGGCTATTCCAGAGTTTGGGAGACATATAAGAAAAAGCTCTACCTCCATTAGTGGACTTTGCGATCCTAGGAACTACCAAGAGTCCAGAGTTTTAAGACCTTAGGGAACGGGATGGATTGTAGCGTGATAGAATACTAGTTAGGTATGCAGGAGCTAAACTATTTAGGGCCTTAAATGTAAGTAGTAATATTTTGTAACTGATACGGAACTTAATAGGTAGCCAGTGCAGAGAATGTAAAATTGGGGTAATATGA
>NW_015558646.1:947349-952169 GCF_001515605.1 Sinocyclocheilus anshuiensis
TGATACGGAACTTAATAGGTAGCCAGTGCAGAGACTGTAAAATTGGGGTAATATGATCATATTTTCTTGACCTGGTAAGGACTGCATTTTGGACTACCTGTAGCTTGTTTAGTGAAGATGCTGGACAGCCACCTAGCAGTGCATTACATTAGTCCAGTCTAGAGGTCATGAATGCATGAACTAACTAACAGGAAGAATGTTCCGTAACTTGGTAATGTTCTAAGATGGAAGAATGCTGTTTTTGTAACATGGGAAATGTGATTTTCAAAAGACAAGTTGCTGTCTAATATAACACCCACATTTTTGACTGTAGAGGAAGTAACAGTACATCCATCTAGATGCAAATTGTAATCTACTAGATTCTGTGTACTGTGTTTTTTGGTCCAATAAGTAATATCTCGGTCTTATCCGAATTTAATAGGAGAAAATTATTTGTCATCCAGTCTTTTACATATTTAACACACTCTGTTAGCTTAGATAATTTAGAAGTTTTATCTGGTCTTGAAATATATAGTTGAGTATCATCAGCATAACAATGAATACTAATCCCGTATTTTCTAATAATATTACCAAGGGGCAACATGTATATTGAAAATAGCCGAGGGCCTAGGACAGATCCTTGTGGCACTCCATACTATACTGGATTTAATTGAGATGATTCCCCGTTTAAATAGACAGTGATAGCGATCGGAAAGGTAGGATCTAAACCATCTTAAAGCTTGCCCTTGAATACCTGTATAGTTTTGTAATTGATCTATGAGTATGTCATGATCTATAGTGTCGAACGCAGCACTAAGATCAAGTAAAACTAGCAAAGCTTGCCCTTGAATACCTGTATAGTTTTGTAATTGATCTATGAGTATGTCCTGATCTATAGTGTTGAACTCAGCACTAAGGTCAAGTAAAACTAGCAATGAGATGCAGCCTTGGTCTGACGCAAGAAGCAAGTCATTTGTAATTTTAACACAACTTTTTCTAACATTTTAGACATAAACAGAAGATTTGAAATGGGTTTGTAATTTGACAGTTCACTAGGATCTAGTTGTGGTTTCTTAATAAGAGGCTTAATAACCGCCAGCTTGAATGGTTTTGGGAAGTGACCTAGAGATAACAACGAGTTAATAATATTGAGAAGCGGTTCTTCTGCTACAGGCAACAACTCTTTCAGTAATTTAGTGGGTACAGGATCTAATAAACATGTAGTTGGTTTAGAACTTCATGTGAACTTCGCTTTTTTTCCTAAATATATGCAAACATAGCCTATTATGGTATTTTTATCATTTAGTGCAGTCCAAAATACATACAGCACATTTAATCAGGCTACACTCCATATTGAATTTAACACAGATGAAAACAAGGCTTAATGCTATATATAAATAATGCTTCAGTAATTATCATGATATGAAAATTTTATACCATCAAATGTATACGCTACGATACGATACACTTTATTGTCACTGAGTCTGAAATTTGTCTTATGTTACAGCAGGTTCACTCAAGGTTACAATACTTTATCACATAAACAACACAGAATGCAGAGCTTTCACACACATACATTTAAAAAAAAAAATAAAATTTGGAATTTACCGAAACGTGGTCTGCTGGTTCTGTCAGAAGGTATGATGTTCAGTTTCTCACTGTGATTGACTTGTGGTCTGAGATGTCTCCCTTCAGCACTGCTAATGTTAAATGCATGCCTCCTCTCCACATGGCTGCGGGGGGATCAGTATTAGAACTAGGCCTGCAGTATAGGCTCTGAACCAACTTTAACCCCAGTCTCAGGTTTAGAGCCCCCCGCCTCCCCCCCTCCGAACTGCCTGTGAAGCCCTGGAGGCCAGTCTGGAAACTCAAAGACCTCAAGGCACAGTCAATAACAACAGATTTAGAATTTAGTCATGAAGAGCAAGAGAGACAGCGAAAAACTACTCAGCTACTAAGTGTGAACTGACTGTAGATCATTTGAAGGGATCGGCGATTAGGAGAAATGGTGGTCCATTTGCACCGTGGGCTATTCTTGGCGTCATATTCTATAGAGGCCTTTGATGACTTAAAGTGCAAATTGCAGACACATGTACACGCACTCCTACGGTTTAATTCATAAATGAGGGAGGTAGGGCTGCTTTGGCTCTAAGGATATTTCTTACAAAGCAGTAATAGCCTGGCCCTTCATTAACTGAGTTTTAATTTGTGAATAAGAGGGTAGTTAACAGTAAATTAACACACACAGGCGTACTGAGCACCTTGGGACCTGCAAGTCTCAAACAGATACCCTCACAAACATAGACAGAGTGCACAGCTGTATGTTTATAAAGAATTTTCTTATACTCGCCATGACTGCAGTAAAAACAGTAATATTGTCAAATATTATTGCAGTTTTTATAAAAATTGTTTTCTATTTAAATATTTTTAAAATGAAATTTATTCCTGTGCTGCAACACAAAATTTTCTGCAGTCATTACTCCAGTATTCAGTGTCACACGATCCTTCAGAAATCATTCTAATATGCTGATTTGGTGAAACATTCCCTATTATCAGTGTTGAAAAAAGTTGTGCTGCTTTTTGTGGAAAGTTGAAAGAATAGTATTTATTTGAAATAGATATTTTTTGTAAAATTATAATATAAGAAAAATGCCACATTTTATCAATTTACTGCATCGTGAAAAAAAATAATGATTGGTGTCATAAATGTTTTTATTTATTTATTTATTTTAAATACATTTTTCTAGTTTAATAATTTAATAATATTTTCTAATAAAAATAAGTTAAATAAATAAATAAAATAAACATTTGATGAATGTTTTAAATTTTTATGTCCATACAAAAAAAAAAGTTTCATAGCATGTACAAAAAATAAAAATAAAATAAAAAAACCCTGAGACAATTTCTAATAATCTTCTGTTGTGTTATAAAAAAATATTTTGAAGAAGAAAGAGAGTCATACAGTTTTAAGGCAACATGAGGGTGAGTAAATAATGACAGAACTTAATCTTTTTTGGGCGGACAAATCACAAAATAGCTGGTGGTCTGCATTGATCTTCTGTTTATCCCTGGTGTTTGTAGCTATGAATGCACTTAAGTGTTAATATTGGCTAGTTTTGGCCCAGATTTAGTGGCATATCAGAATTCAGCTGGAAGCCAGAAGAACAAGCTGGACAAGTTAATTTGACTCGGTGCCCGGCGCACTAATGGAAAAGGCATATGGGCCGTGTGGGTTCAGAGTGAGTTGGCGCAACCCATTTAGTGACCCAGCACAGAGATTTCACAAGGGACCTCCTGTGAGCACCATCAATACACACACACATAAACATAAACCCACTCATAAATTGAGTGATACCTGATGCGGGCAGGTGACAGAGATCTCTGTCAATATTGTGTTAGAGGAGGTCACAAGGAGGTTGGTCACAGAGAGTCTCGAAGCTTTCTCCAGAAAGAGAGCGAAAATCACACGAAAGCTAAAACACAGCATTATGTGTCACCTCACACACTTTAAACTACAGAAGATTCTGTCAAGACTTTTAGCTGAGTTTAGACACTTCAATGTCCTTTTAGCTATTATTTGCAGTCTCACACTGTTATTTGGTCCCTAAATTGTTTCTGATCTCCCCTGTGACTGAAAGCGTTTTAGGGTTTCCATAGCATCGGTAGATAGAAAGTCTCTTTTGCTCAACAAGACTGCATTTTTTAAACAAAAATACAGTAAAAACTATAATATTGTGAAATATTAAGTAATTTTCAGCAGCTACTCTTCAGTGTCACTTGATCCTTCAGAAATCATTCTAATATGCTGATTTGGTTCTCAAGATAGTTTGCTGGTCTCACAGCTTGAGCTCAGACCATCCTTACCAAGCTGGAAGACCATCAGACTAGCTTAGGCTGCTTGAAGTTTTTTCCCTTTTTTTCAACTGGGAATGGTGTCTCTAACTTTCAGGCTTATATTAGTTGTCTTATGTAATATCTTTGTAACTGAATATGCCTTTTGGTGAAGCCTACACCCCTCATTTCAATTCTTCATTGCTTCAGCCCTCTCTCTCATAACCATCACTGCACTCCTCCACCTTTTGCTGTAGTTCTCAGATGAAGTAGTTGGAAATGTGGCTATCACTCTGATACCACAGTGCCATCTATTGGTGGTAAATCGAGGCTGCATTAAATGGTGATGGAGTGAGAAAGAAAGACAAAAGGGGGGATCAAGCAGAAAAGGTAAATATTTAAACTGAAGTGAATTGAGTGGCCGGTCAGAAATGAAGTTGAATTGTAATAATGGCTGATATTGGCAGTTTGCATGTGAAAAGAAAAACAACAGGGGAGCGAATGTGCCGTTGTGTGCATTATCATCTCTTCAAGCATAGACAATCCTGTAAGTGACCAAACAAGGAATAATGGATATTTTTAGAGGCAAATGTACATTTCTGTCTGGTCAGAGTACACAGACATCTCTCTCTCCACTGTCTCTCTGCCTCCCTCTATGCTATCCCTTTATCAGTCATAGTTAAATGTAAATAACGCTGGTGTGATGGACGATGCTGTCAGGCTTCTTCAAAGCCCCCTCGCCCATGAGAGCCCAGCTCCCGGATGGGTAGAGCATAAACGGATAAAGGGAGAGAAGAATGAGTACAGGGATTCCCATTCAGACTGATGACTAAGTCATTTTCAATGCACCATCATTCAACTGAACAGTAAACATATTGAAAATGAGCTACATGAAAGATTAGGAAATGGATGTGAGGCACTGATCGATAACATATATCCAATATTAAACAACAGTGCGTCATTTCTTTGCCACTTTTTCTGTGTGTGCACATGTACAGTAATATATACAG
>NW_015558646.1:952179-952365 GCF_001515605.1 Sinocyclocheilus anshuiensis
ATATATATATGATAAAAAAAGACAAAAAGCAATTAGTTACATAATAAACATTCACTATAAATCTTCAAGAAATGTGACTGAAAAGGATAAAGACTGTGTGTGTTGTGTGTATATATACACATACACACTGGGTTAAATCAATAATTCTATGTTTTTAGTATTGACTCTTTCATAAATGATTTTCCA
>NW_015558646.1:952501-972329 GCF_001515605.1 Sinocyclocheilus anshuiensis
CCTCTAACTGTGCAAACTGTGGAAACAACTGCAACAAAACAAAACGGAGCAAAGGTTTACCTGCTACTTGCAGAAGACCACCACAAAGTCCAATGAAATGCAATGACCAATGGGGACAGATGAAAAGATGTTGTTATCAAATAAAATATGAAACAAGCTGATTATTGTTCTGGCATGACTGTCCACAAAGGATGCATTTTTAAAAGTGTTTACGTTCCCTTTTCTACATTCTGTCCACCTGTAAAGATGAGGATGAGGTTTTAAATACAGGACTAGATAAATGCAGACACTGGGATCTAAGATGTATCCGTTATATGTCTGATTTTGTAAGTCAGATTCATCTTGATTTTGCATGTACCAATAGTAATGTTTTTGTTGTTTTGTTTTTTTACTTTTCAGTAGTGCTGTCAAATGATTAATCGCAATTAATCGCATCCAAAATAAAAGTTTTTGTTTACATAATATATGTATGTGTGCTGTGTATATTTATTATGTACTGTATATATAAATACACACACATGCATTTATATATTTCAAAAAATAGTATGTTTATTTATTAAATATATTTATTTATTATATAAATTAAAATGAATATAAATACATGTAAATATTTTCAAAATATATACTGTATGTGTGTGTGTTTATATATACATAATAAATATATACAGAACACACTCGTATATTATGTAAACAAAAACTTTTATTTTGTGTGCGATTAATCGTGATTAATCGTTTTGGCAGCACTACTTTTCAGACATTTTGCACAACTACTATCTTGTTAGATGGCACAATGTGTACTGTTTGTGTTGTATCAGATAGTACAGTGTCACGACACCCTGTTAAAAGAGAAAAAGAGAGAAGAGAAAATCAGTACTAGATAAACATGCAGTAACAGCACACAAGAAACTAAGAATTTGTTTTGCATATTCAGAAATGCATAGTATACAGTGTATGTTGGATGTGTTTCAAACGAGGTAAACTGATTTTTAGATGACGAATGCATGAACTCCATGCATTTCACCAACTTAAACTAAATTCCTGGATAATTTCTTGTTAATAAAAAAAGACAAAAAAGAAATTACTTATATGAACAGACATGCACTGTAAATCTTCAAAGAATGTGATTGAAAAGGGTGACGAATCTACAAGAGCAATGCTGAAATACAAACACACTTCTTGATTTGCATTTGATTTGGATGGGAATTATGGGGCTTTACGTTATTACAATACTTAAAGCCCTTTGAAAAACTTTTCTCGTCTCTTTCTAATCATTGCTATATTGCGATATAGCCCTCGAAAACCATCACCGCAGTTCCCAAGTCATTTCTTTTGTATTGCACTGGTCTATGATAGTCTGCGTGAGTGTCAGCTGTAATATGTTTTGCCTCACTCTGACATATGGAGGGAAAGATAAAGTCTGCTGTAGAGATGTCACTAAGACTGAATGAGAGCGAATAAAAAGTATATTTCAGTGTGTGCGTGTGTGTTTCAAGGGGTTGTTTTTTTAAGCAAGTGGAGCAAAAAGAGAGCTTAAAGCCTGAGAGAAAGAATATGGTGCTTTTTTAAAGCAATACATTTTTAAATGCAGTTCACGCATGCTCTTCAAGTCTCTTCTTAGCTCCTTTAATTAGGGCTCCATATTGTGACTAAAATGGGAGCCCGGTCTCATGAAAATGCGTATAAATAGTACGCCAAATTACTTTCATGAGATCGGGTTGAAAATGGTCACAAAGGGACAAAAAAATAAACATTTGCGACAGTAATTTTTAATTGAGTCACCACTGGGACACATGGGCTGCATCTTAAATGACATACTCTTTAAGTAGGTGCTTCTTTTGAATAAGTAATTACTTTGTGACCGTTAAAAACTATGTTCTGTGCAGTATGAATGAGTGTAGTTTGAATTTATTCCAGATGTGTTTTTGCATGTTGTCTTTCTCATGTAATCTTGCTGGAAGTAGTAAGTCATCCAGGAACTTTTCACCTGCTTCAAAATGCGATTTCGTCAGATGCTGCACTCAGCAAGATTTACGCTTATCAAAAACATTAACATCTGTAAAAATTGTAACAACCTCTTTTTTATATGGTGAAATTTTATTATTCTGTTTATTTTTTTATTAACCATTGGTCTTCCATAGTAGCATACATTTAGATCATGATAACCACAGTTAACCTCATATTGTCAGGGTTCTGTCACTTCGGTCTAGTGTAATTCATGGTTTTGTGACAGAGCCCTGACACTCCCGTCATGTCTTTGTTTTCATGTGAGCGTGCGGCTTCGAGAGTGCTCGAGCCGTGCGCTCTCGTCTGCGTGCACTGTTTTATGTTGGAGCGTGGTGTTCGGATCCCGGCAACTCAGGTCTTGAGTTTCGGTTTCGTTTCGGGGTCCGGACACTCACGCTCCATGTTCTGTCTGTTGTGGGAGCGTGCGGTCTCGAGTTCGCTCGGCCGTGCGCTCTTCCCTGCCGGCGCCGCCCAAGCTCCTGGCCCTAACGGCGCCGCCCAAGCTCCTTGCCCTGATGCCGGCGCCCGCCTTGATACGGGCTCCACCCTTCCTGCCTGCCAAGCCCCCTCCGGCGCCGCCCTGGTGGTCCGCTGGGTCTGACTGTATCGTTGCAGACAGTGTTTTCTCCTGTCTGTCAGTGCTGGCTTTAAACTAGTTTCATCTGGCTTTAAACTAGTTTAAATCACTGTGTCATTTGTGTTTGTCACTGAATTCAAGTGCATTACACTGGATCTCACAGCGCTGTTTAGTGCTCGCGTGACCGAGACTTATCAGCGAGTAACGCATCTGCTCTAGTAAGCTCGCGCTGCGCTGCCATTTGAATCCGAGTGGATAAACAGTCTGTATAGTCCCAAGCCCATAAACATTGTATTGAACATTTATCAAACTGGTTATCGTTTTATTGAGAAATTATCTTGCGATAACTGCATATAGCTTTGCAAGTAGGTTTCTTGAAGCATCTTGGAGACGTTGCCACAATTCTTCTGGATTTAGTCTATCTATCTTTAGTCTATCTCAGTTTGTTCTGTTTCTTCATGTCAGACTGGATTACATTTTTCAATTTTATCACAATACAAATCATTGCAAAGCAACTTTACAGCAAATTAAGTTTCTACAATATTTGCTTTCTTCAACCCCAGGATGCCCCTCTAAAGCACGATCTAAATGGAGGATTTGTTATCCGAACTCTGAATTAAAAAACTTATGGACCTTTCCTCACAGACTATTTATCCCAAGTAAAATTAAAGAACTCCATTTCAAAATTGCTCATAGATACTACCCTTGTAATTTATTTTTGAGCAGATTTTCTGAGAATATATCCTCAATGTGTTCATTTTGTAATACTGATGAAGAATCTATTCTACATATGGGTTATCATGGCCCATTCACCAAGTCTTTTTGGTCAGAAGTTACCATGTTAATTTTTTCCTGCTGTAACAACATGATAGAAATAACAGAATCTATAATTTTTTTTGTCAGATTTTCATTCTAAGGACATTAATCTGGAACATATTGTTTTATTGCTTTGTCTTCTGGGTAAATTTCACCTTCATAAAGCCAGAACCATTCATTGCAAACCTAACTTTAGAATGTTTTCATCTGATATAAAGTCCCTTTTTACTTCTAAGAATATGTCAAATCCTTTGAACTCAAAGGCTTCTAAAACTTTTAACATTCTTGAGTCTATTGTAAGCTATCTTTAAAAGACTTTCCTTTCTTTCTTTTTTTTTCTTCTTTATCATCGGTATATTTTGTTCATTTTTGTAGCTTGTCTAACTTCATGTGATGTTCGTTAGCACCATGTTACTTCATAACTGTTGTTATTCTTTCAATTGCAATAAAAAAAATAATAATAAAAAAAAAAGAGTGAGCGCTTGGCTGCTGATCCGCCATTTTTGCGCCAGTGGTTTAAAACGGTGGTGGGGCGCATGCGCGCTTCGTGGAATCGATTAATCTTCCCTCGGATAGTAATGCCTGTGACCATGATGACGTATTTTTGACAGTCGTTTCGCACACCGCACTTCGTGGTCGCAATTCGCATGTCGTGCGTGTAACAGAGCTGTTGTGAAAACAAGCCTTGTGTCTTTAAACTGTCATAGTCGTACATTTTGGAGTCGTACTCTAACAAACACACAAAATCTCGTATCTGTAAACTGTCGTGGCCGTAGATTTTGGAATCCAACTCTGACAAAAAAACAGAATTACATACAATACTTTAAATTACGCACGAGTAAATTAAAATGACACACAAATGCTTTTAATGAGCAAAAATATGCCACAGTGGACCGGGTCTCACGCCGAACGGCACGGAGAACGGCTGCGCTGTTTCCAATTAATGCAGTAGCTTAGTGTGCGCGTGAGGCGCCTGCCCGATCAAACAGCTGAAACATAAAATAGACTACTCCGTCATTTTTGGTCATACAGTAAAGGCATAATTCGAAACTGCAAAGAGCAAAGTGTTAGCAGTTTGAAAATTCAAGAATAATAGCAAAGTTAATAAGAATTCTTTCTAAATGCAGCACCGTTCTTATTTCGCTCTGCATAACCTGAACGAAAAAAAATTTTTTTTGCTAAGAACGAACCGAAATTAAAACATTTAGCTTTTAATCTGTGTATTTAACAGCCTGGGAGACCTTCCCAGGGCAGTACCTTGCCTCACCGACTAAAATCAGGACGCCCACTACGGAGACGGCACCAGAGGTGAGGGGGCACAGTGACCGAGGTGGCCGGGCCGGGCCCCCTCAGAACCCCCCCGTGGCGCCGACGCTGAACATAATCTATATCTACGTAATGTTACCCTGGGTTTGGAGGTGCTTTTGTGTATTATGATTTAATGCATCTATCCGTAAGACTGTTGAGGAGTGCTGAACACTTCTGGTTCATAACTTGTTTTTCCCTTCCATTTTCGTCCAAGGTTGGGAAGAGATCAGTGCACACAGCAGAACTCAGAGTTATTAATTACTTCAGCGTTTCAAGGATTCTGCTAAAGTTGAGAAAGACTGAGGTCAGAAGGCAAGTTTCTCTCAAATCTCAGCTTCTGTTCGTTATTCACAATGTGTCCAGTCACAGAAGAAGCTCAACAGCACATATGCTAATTTGTTCAGGAAATGTCACCCAACAAATAACGATGTATTGGTATGGTCTTTGTAATAGTACCATTACAAGAGTAAAAAAAAATGTTTAAAACTTAATAAAATACAAAACAAAGTAGTATTTGTAAAAGGAAAGTCTGCATCTCGCCCACAAACAAAATCAGAACATTTTGTTTATTATGTTTCCGTATTTGTTTTCTTTAATCAAGAGCCTTTGTTGGACAAAACTTCCACTGCCGCCCACTGCTTGACTTCTCAAACTCACTGCTGTTATTGTAATAAATGTGGTTCTAGCATAATGTGTAATAATAATTTCTAGGTTTAAACCATGCAAAACAGTCTCACCCAGAAAGTGAATAATTCACATACTGCTGAAAAGATTAATTCCAAACATTTGTAAAAGCAGGAATTTTCCCTGTTTTCAAACTGATCATGTCTGATGCTGTTGTTGCGGTGTCTTCACTGAAATGAACTGTCTTGAAACTTTTCATGTGGATGCTATATTTTATATTTTATGCTATATTTATGTCAGTATAAAAGCAGCTCCTCAAAAGAATGTGATTTATCTTGTTCGGCAGTTATCTGTTTTTATTCAACCCTTCCTAACACTGTGTAGTTGGTACTGTACCTTAAGGGTCATATTAAATTATAAGGTTTGACTTGAATAAAATAATTTAGCTTAAATGTTTGTTATCTGACAAAAATGTTTATAGTGTATAGAACATTGATTAACTGCATACGTCGAAATGTGCTTCTCTAAAAAGACAATTGTGAATAATATGCATTCAAAATGAATATAATATTTAATGTAAAGAAAATGTCACGTAACCTGTAAATGTACACTACTGTTCAAAAGTGTGGGGTCAGTAAGATTTTTTGAATGTTTATAAAAGAAGTCTCATGCTCACCAAAGCTACATTTATTTGATCAAAAATACAGCAAAAACAGTAATATTGTGAAACATTTTTACAATTTAAGATAACTGTTCTCTATTTTAATATATTTAAAAATGATATTTAGTTCTGTGATGGCAAAGCTTCATTTTCAGCAGCAATTACAGTCATCAGAGTCACATCATTCATCAGAAATCATCTTAAATGCTGTTTTGATCCTCAATAAACATATTATTATTAATATTTAAAACATTTGTGCTGCTTAATGTGATAGATGTTTTTAGGATTCTTTAATAAATATAAAGTAAAAAACAGCATTTATTTGAAATATATTAATTAATATAATTAATTTGTGACAACATAAATATATTTACTGTCATTTTGATCAATTTAAAGCTCCCTTGCTAGATAAAAGTTTTCATTTCTTCAAAAAAAAATCTGACCCCAAACTTTTGAACGGTACTGGTTTTATTCCAGTCAGAAATATAAAAAATATATATTTGTAATATTTTCAAATATATATTAACCCGACTATAGGTTTCAAACCAACCAATGTAATTTTATAGGTCAAATCAGGTAGAAATATTGCCTTAAGGTAACAGCTACGCAGTTTCACTTTCTATAATATACTTAACTAGTGATTCTCCAAGTCTAGGGCATTTAGTGGTGTTTGTTCCTGTGTATGTGTGCGTATGTGTCCTGATGAATTTGTGTGTTTGTAAAATGTGCCTTAGGCTGAAGTATAAAGCTGGAGAAGTGTACTTTAACTCACCGGAGTCTCTTTCAGAAGTTTTGCTACCCTTCAAGCACAAAGCCCTAAACCAGACCCCTCGCTTTATAATTTACCTCAGGCAGTCAGCTCCACTGCAGGCTACAGACATATCACAGAGAGCACTGCTACCTCACCAGAGAGAGAGAGAAGTGGAGAAAGATAGCTGGAATGAGAGAAAGACAGAGATGTCCCAGTTGGCAAAATTAAAGGCTGAAGAATTGTTCCTTGTCCTCAGCAGCTCGAACGTTTCTGAAGGAAACAAATACCACACTGTCTGTTTGAAACATATAAAACCTCATGAATGTATGTGCTTAGTGGACTCTTTGTGCCTGCTTTCCTAATAACTCAGATATATCTTAATAAGATTCCTTTGAAAAGGGCTTGCACTCTAGAGAAATTTCCTAAGGACACTTAAACAGTCTCCTGTCCCCAGCAGAACAAGCTTGAATTGCATAGCGCCATAGAGGTGTATAAATGAGAGCGAGCACGAATCGGGCCCTGCGGTGGCATTTCTGTGATGATAAGAAAAACACAAACACTTCTGTAATTGTTTTTATGATGCTTTCTCTTGTCCTGAAGGCCTGATGAAGAAAATCAGCATAAAAGATAATTAAAAAATTACACTGAAACAGCCCGATGTGTCTGCCATCTCTTTCTCTCTCTCGCCCCGTCTTTGCCCTCCAGTCACAGAAATGGAAATAAGGTTCCAGAGTCGAGCATTCAAACCTGAATGCAGCCATTTACAAACTCTTTGATAAACGAAGTCTTGAAATGCTTTCAAGACGAACCGCTTGTGCTTTTTAACATGCAATAAATTATGGCTGCTTGCTGTCTTGTTGCTAATGAAGAATCTCAGCGTTGCATTATTACCTGAGCTCCACAGGGTATTGTTTTATAGCCTGAATTAGGTTGCTTTTGTATGTTAGGGACCTTAATACATTCTAATGAAAACCAGGGTCTAACAAAAGTGTTCAAACAGCCGAGCACACAAAACAACGCTTCATCTTTTCCCCCTGGGATTTTCCACGGCATCCTAATGGGCTTATTCACCTAAACCAAAACAGCGTTTTAAGAAGAAAAACGTACAAATGCCTCAGCAACAGCAGAGTTTTTCTTAAAGCCAAATCAACATTGTTTCTGAATGTTTTATATCCCAGCAATTGAGCGCCACTCTGTGAAAGAATAACTGTTCTTAATGCTATTTACTGTATGAAGACTAGGGCATTTCTATTGTTCTTTGATTGATTATTGAATTATCTCTCAGGTGAAAAGAAAATGTATGTGAAATGGAAGAATATTACGCATAATGAGGTATTATAAAATCATTCAACCATTGAAATTGGTTTCAATCCTATCATTGTCATTTTAAAGAAACAGTTCATCCAAAACTACCAAAACCCTTTTTGATGGATGTCTTAAAAACAGATAATTGATGAATTGATGGACTGGAGTCATGTGGATTATTGTGTTGTTTTTATCAGATGTTTGGACTCATTCTGATGGCACCCATTCACTGCTACATCTACTGGTGAACAAGTGATGTAATGCTAAATTTCTCCAAATCTGTTCTGATGAAGAAAGTTCAGATGGCCTGAGGGTGAGTACATTTGCTGCATGTTCGCTGCATTTGTCACTTTGTGGTCCAAGTGTTGGGAATTTTGTTGAAATGTAGGTTGAAGTGAAAGTGGCAGTGTGTACAAAAACTCTTGTTGTTTATTCTTGTTAATTCTACTTAAAGTCTATGGAGTATTTGGGATGTTATTAGATAAACATATTCTTTTTAGACCCAAAGACGTGTTACCTGGGAAATGCAAGCAGCCAATGTTATACTCGTTGTAGCATCATGCCATAGGGCTTGCTTAGCAGAAAGAAATGATGGTGTAAAGAGAAATGCTTCAACACAGCCTGTTTCAATCTTTAGAGAGGAGAATGCCAATTTGTGATCCCAAACACAAGCCTAAAATATCAGAGTGGCTCAAGAGCAAGTTGAATGTCTAAGAGTGGCTCCAATAAACGGGCTGTGGCAATAAATTGCAGCGCACAGGCATCACCCAACAAACCTGAACAACTTTGAGCAAAATATGCCAGAACAAACAGCACAAAATTACTTGAACCCACTCGAACTGCGTGAAGCTAGTAAAGACTTGCCTCAAAGTCATTGCCAGCTCAAATTACAGTGTAGTGATTGAAAGCTTGCGTTTTGCGATGGTTATTTTGTCAAATAAATAAATAAACAAATAAAATGAAATATCACATTAAAACAATTCACAATCCTGTCAGTACCTTGTAATAATAATATTGCAGAGGGCTAAATTCTAGTGTGGGATTGGCTATTCAATAAAATTAGAAACCTGCTTTTAACAAGAAGAATACTGCTGAAATGATACTGCTTCCATTTCATAATTTGCTGTACACTGGGTCAGTGCGAAATATATGAAGATATAATATGTCTATATATTTGTTTTTCTGTCCTATTGTGGACTTTCCATTGACATTTTTGATGCAAGACTGAGCTAATGATATAGATATATAGTAAGTAACGCATTGAATTAAACATGACATTTTGAAGTAGAAAGACTGAAATGGTATGAATTAGTATATTGTAAAGTAGTCTAATCATTTTTGTTTAATTTACCTTGAAAAAATTGATGGATGGATGGATGGATAGATAGATAGATAGATTATCATTATATTATCAGGCTGTAGCGTCTGCGTAGAATCATGCATGATCTTTGGGTTTTATGAATATTGCCCTTTTGAGCTGATTTACTACAAGGCCATGGTCACATTATTTTGCTTAGAATTTGAGGTGCTTTCTAGCTGTCAGTGTCAATCATTTTGTGTGTTCACTTGGCAGCCGATCGTTCAAGGAAGTGGCATATTCCACTTGTTACAGTAGGTGTTCGTTTGTTAGGCGAGAATGAAATTTTGCTTCTGTTGCTTTTGACAACTTTAAAAACACTGAGATGATGTGCTGCTGATCTCCTGCTCCTGCATCTCTGATTACAACAGGGGTGTGTCTAATTCACATTTGGCTTCCAGAACAGTTAACATTGCTTACAGCATCTTTTAAGCTGCCCTTGTGTGGGCGATTTCATGTTTTACTATACTTTTGAAGACATTTAGTCTCCACAATGTAGGCAAAACCTGACCCACACACACAAATATGACCATTGCTCTTCTGTCTTCTGCTCTTATTAGACTGCAGCTTCCAGCATACATCATCTGCCAATCTTTCTCGCTCTCTCTCCCTCTTCTTTCATTTGTTCCTCTCTTCTTCTCTAGCTTCAAATCGAATGACCTCACCAGGGTAGTAATTGCTAAGCTGATCTGTGGCCTATCATTGTGCAGAATGAGGGCCCTGCTCTCTTTTCACCCGTGTCAGGACAACAGCAGTTGCCAGGCACTGATCCGGTTTGTATCGACTGCCCCTGCACAGCAGCTGTTAACATTTGAAATTCATTCCATTATTAAAGCTACAAGAGAGTCAGAATAGAGCTGATATATCCTGCTCTCGTATCTCTTCATATCGCTCAGTTCCTCTGAGGATCAGAGGCAACAGAGCAAATTTGAGGCATCCTATAATGTTGTTTTAATTCGAACACATTTGTTCCTCTGACCCCAGTCAAGCGTATTAATATCGTCTTGGTTTACTAAACGGCAAACTACATGATCTGATGGGCGCAAGTCTCAAATCCCCCAGTCTCCATTCTTAAAACCTCTGCTCACAGAAACTTGAAAGGCACAGCAGAGGCGCCAAGCCACCTACATCCCTCCACATACCATCGGCTGTAGACAGGTCATCTTCAAATCCTGCCTCTCATCCAGCTCAAATCAGCCTCACTTTCTCTCTCTTTCTTTCCCCAGAGGTACCGACTGAAGGTCTTAGCGTGTGAATAGAGGCGAATAGCAGAAATCGCACCCCTGGGCTTTTGGCCATCATGCGTGGGAGGGGGGGAGGGTTGGAGATAGGTAGAAAAGACGGATAGAAAATCGGAGAGTCTCATCCGATTGGGTATCCCGCTAAGAGCCTTTCGAAGGCGGATGACTCAATCAGCGGCATTTCCAATGGGAGGCCAGAAGGTTTCCCTGGGAGGCTTTGTGCTTGGAGGCAGAAGCACTTTCAGTGGCAGTCTGGGGTTTACAGAGCTCAAATGAAGCTTTCTTATTGTTCCAGCTTAAGCCAGACTCACCTGTGTTAAAGGTGTATTTACAAGCAACACCACAAAAAAGTTTTCCTAAGTACTTGCAATGCATCTTGAAATTATTACTGTAACATTCATAGGTATTCATGGCATTTACATGTACAATTTATATTTTTGGCTATACATTGAAATGCATGGTATGGACATATTTACAATTTCAAAAAAATTGCATGCACAGCTTTAGAAGTAAAAATCTTTATGTATGGATGGATGGATGACAATTGACAATGGAAACAATCGATAGATAGATGATAGATAGATAGATAGATAGATAGATAGATTTTTGAAGTAGAAAGATTGAAATAGTGAAGTATTTTCTTGTAAAACATTTGAACATCTATAAATATGTAAAATTCTAATGTTTTAGATTCTGTCAGTATGTTAATCGTGTAGATTTCAGTGTCTACGCAAACATACAGAAATTTCCAGCATATGTACAACAACCAAACTATTTGTATGCATTCCAACTGTTACATTTATAGAATTGTATATTTATGGTTCAGGTTGCTATGTTGCGTAGCAACCATAACCAGTGTCCAGTTTGGCTAATTAACTAAATTACACTGCCATTTCATCAGAGCAGTGACATTACAGTACGTTACAGTGACTTGCTCCTCACAGCATGCCTAGCAACATCCCTTAACCGTTAAAAAAAATCACTTTAATGCACTGCCTTTGGCTTATAGCTTATTATGTTGCAATTTCTTAAAAGAGATAACGAGAGGTCAGTGCATTGTGAGCGACACGTGGATATTCTCTGCTTAGCTCTAAGTCGAAGCTTTTTATAGTTGCGGCTGCACAGGGGGAATGTGTTCAGTCAATGTCTCCAGTTAAGTAAGGGTAAAAGCCCAGCATTTAGTGTAAGACCATCTGCTGTGCAATCACTAGAGTTGTATTGACCACTAAGATTAGATTTGCCATTTGCTGGGAAAGTGCTGTTTGGATCGGAGGCAGGTGTACAACTGTTTATCATTCTCAGACCTGCAGACCCCGCAAGCGAAAACAGGGCCGAGGGGAATGAGATGTATGTGTGTGTGTCTGTGTAGGTGT
Organism: Sinocyclocheilus anshuiensis; assembly: GCF_001515605.1. NCBI lineage: Eukaryota > Metazoa > Chordata > Actinopteri > Cypriniformes > Cyprinidae > Sinocyclocheilus > Sinocyclocheilus anshuiensis. The sequence continues at coordinate 964,519 of NW_015558646.1, forward strand.
TTCCCCAATCTTTACACTACACTAAACTGTTTACCACTTTGAGTCCTCCGCACGATTCTCAGGTGAGCATATTCTCCATTTCTAAATGCCTAAAACTGAATAAGCTGGTTTTTAGTTACAGCAGGTGTGCATGTTTGTATCTCCGGAACCGAAATCGACATCTCCCTTGGCTTCCTTCAGTATTTTTTCCAGGAGACGGTAATCTTCACCCTGTTTTAGAGCTGACAGCACTGTAAGCCCAGCTGCAGGAGGATGAATACATCTGTCTTTGCTTTTCAATCAGCTTCCTCACACAAACGCTTCCCGCCCCTTTTGTTTGCGTTCATGTTTTTTCATTTGACGGCATCTTAGAGGGATCAAATAAAGCAGCATGCATGAGAAGATATTTTTTTTCTGTTTTGTTTTTTGTGTGCGTGTATGTTGTTTTCTATCAGTGAGGCTTCTTCCCATTTTTTCTAATTTTTCAGTGGGATTAGAGAGGGGAGTGATGGCTTTGCTCACTGGCAGACGTATCATAAAGCTACGGCTTAGACGAGTCACTGGAGCCACAAAGAAACCGGCACACCTCTAAAACCTCTCCACATGCATACACGCACACACACACAGCCGTAAGCTGTCACACACACACACACTTGATACAGTGAGGACCGGGTGAGCAGAGGGACATAGAAAGGAGGAGTAGAACAAAACAGAAAGTAAAGTCTGCTTGTAAGCATCCCTGTAAATTGTTAAGTGCAACTCTGTTCTTGTACACTATCAGTGCCAAAAAGGCACTTTGCCAGCCCATTATATTATACTGCAGTTATACTGTAGTCAACACTAAAGAATTTTTCTTCTAAACTTTGAAACACTCTTCATTGTGCTTTTATTTGTGGTTACAAAGAAAATAATCTTTTTTTGCTAATAATTTTTAGTTTGAAATTTTGGGGTTTAGTAAGTTTTACTGTAATTTTTTACCTTTAGATTTTACTTTTTTCGTGTACTTTATTCAGCAAGAATGCATTACATTAAAAAAAATCAAAGAATCTTGGAAAAGAAAGCATTGTGGTTTCAACAAAATATCAAAATATTAAGCAGCACAACTGTTTTCAACATTGGTAATAATAAGAAATGTTTCTTGATCCCCAAATCAGCATATTACCATATTAGATTTCTGAAGAATCATGTGACACTGAAGCTTGTAAGAGTAAGGGCTGTTGAAAATTCAACTTTGACATCACATGAATAAATTGCATTTTATTTTTATGTATATATATATATAAACAGATATTTTAAATTGTAATAAAATTTCACAAAATACTATATTTTGAATAAATAAATGCAGCCATGGCAAGAATAAGAGGCTTCTTATATTATTATTATTATTATTATTATTATTATTATTATTATTATTAATAATAATAATAATAATAAATGTATTAATAGTTATTATTATTATTATCATTATTATTTTAAATATGTATAAATTATTTATTATTATTATTATTATCATCATCATCATCATCTTTATTTGTATCGTTGTTGTTGTACATATTTGATATTATATAGGCCTAATTAAATATTCAGGCTTCCAACTGAGTCAGGACTCCAAATGAAACTTCTCAAATTTGGAGAAATTCTCAAACTTCTGAAATGGATTTATTTATTTTACTTTGACTTTACTTAGTTAATATACAGTAAGATTTTTCAGAACCCATAAAATACATACCATTATTATTAAAATAAAATATTTAATAATTTAATAAATGAACAAAAAAGAACAAGAATTTGATTACATAAAATTTCAGGTTTTTTCCAATGTGTCCAAACTACACTAGCAACAATAATGTGTCTAAAAACACATTACTCTTCTTTCAAAACATGTTTATTGAAGATGTCTCCCATGTCAGGTAAGCGGCTCCTGTGGGAAGACAGTTCTCATTTGTAAGGAGGGACATCAAAGTGCCGCAGCTCTGCATTAGTGAGTCAGGGAGAGCGGGACTGTTTTTCCTTTGCACAGGCGGTACATATGAATGCGACTGTGTGCTTCTTTCACAAGCTAATGCTGAATAAATCTTCATCCCATTTAATTATACTACAAAGTCTTTCACCTCAGCCCTTCACGCAAGCCTTTTGAAGCGTGTGTGTTTGTGTGGAGAAGAGTCACTTTTAATTTTTTGCTCTGGGACGAGTGTCTCTCTGAGAGACACAGGGGAGGGACCGAGGGACAACACTCCTGGCTAACTCTGATCTGAGACTGTGGCAGTGTGTATGTGTGTGTGAGAGAGAAAGAGACAGGGAGAACTGGGGAGGGAAAACCATTCACTTTCAATAAACATCATGCTTTTCACTCAGACACAGGTAGGATTTTTCAGATCCATAATTCATGGTATTTTTTTCTAGGTGTCTCCCAGAGAATAAGAATGCTCTTTATTTGAGACCGTACAGCGTTTGCACGGGGGTTAACGCATGACAACGTTCAGCGCACATTTAGACTTCAAACACACAGCCAGTCGAGGGTGTCACGTTTTGAGGCACTGCGTGCACTACTGTATTTAGTCATGAGGGAGGGAGGAAAAGAGAAAGAGAGAGAGAGGCATTGATGAGAGTGCAGTCTCAGTTGAATGGGTGCAGAGCTTTTGTGTGTGTTGTGTACTTCAGTCTGATTAGTTTGTGATATGCAAACTATGACATTTTCCATTTCTAAGGCAACATACAGCACACTTAACTGTGTGCATCACGTGCATGTTGAGTTGAATCAAGGTTGTCCAGATAGAAAAGCATCTTTGTTAAAAGAACACGCCTGTGGCTCTCCCACATTTTTAATATAACTGGAGTGCTCTCTTTATACAATGAGCATTCATACAGAATCTGAAACCACCAATTGGCAAGTTTGTGGATTGCTAAAAATTAAAACGGTGAGTGAAAAGATTTATCACAAGGGAACATATATATAAAGGAACATTCTAAAAAGTGGTTGTTTCCTGTCACAACCTTGAAAATGAAAATGCAGATTTTTGTCCAAAAAAATTATTTTCTTTTCTATGTTTTACACCTCTCTCTTCAGGAAGTTTTCTTTCTGTCAGCAGCTTCTTTCTGTAAATTTTAATGTTAATAATAATAATAATAAGGAGAAGAAGAAAATTACATTTACTGTTGTTGTTGTTACTATTATTATTATATTTTATCTGATTACTAAACCTAAAAAATAAAAAAAGATAACTCTATGAAGTATTAAAAGAATAATAATAATAATCATAATAATAATGTTGTTGTAAGAAATATGTTCTTTATATAAATAATTATTATATATTATATACATGATAATTTTATATTATATGCATAATAATAATAATGTTGTTGTAAGAAATATTATCTTTATATAAATAATTTTGTAGAATTATTCTATATTATATACATGATAATTCTATAATATATGCATTATTATTATTATTATGATTATATTATTAACATTAAAATTTACAGAAAGAAGCTGCTGACAGAAAGAACTTTTTTTAATATTTTCATTTATATAAATAATATATAATTATTATATTTTATGTACATAATAATTATATGCATAATAATAACAATTTATTATTATTATTATTATTATTATTGAATAAGTTAAACTTATTGTAATTAAGTTAAACTTATGCTTTTAATATATAAAGTTTTTATTTTATTATAAAGCTATATTCATTTGAATAATAATTTATATTAATAAGTTTCTCTCACATAAAAATGTAGTTTCTATTATATAATATAATACCAAAATAATAAGAAGAAGCTTATTATATAATAGAAATTTAACTTAATTTCCAGTTATTTTACACCTATTTATACTATTTGCAGTTTTCACAGTATTAATGGTTATTTATACAATAAAATATTCAGCTGCCTTTATATTTTAGGAAATGTGTCCCACATAAGTGGATTATCATATTTGGGGGTCCATGACATCAAAGTTTGAAAACACCTGTTAACCAAAAAACCTAAAAAAAATTATGTTGGCTATAACGGTTGTCAGTAGATATCAAACACAGATCAGTGTGTAAAAACATTGATTAAAAATACATCCAACCCCATCCGCAATGTCTTTGCTCTGTTCCTTCCTGTCCAGCAGAATCTATCAGATCACTGTTTGCTTTGTTATGTCCTCGGGTTTTATGGGTTAATGAACTGTCATCTTCATGGCAACTTGTGAACCTGCGCGAAGGTTACCCCAGTGACGGCACGCAAAGCCCGTGTCATCTTTAGTCGCCACTGATGTCAGTCACACTGAAAGTCATTACCCAGAAGCACTTAGGAGCACGCCTCCTGTCTTAGCAAGTAAATCGTCTGTAATTGTGTGGTACGGCCGATCAGACGCAACGCTCATCCCATTTGTGCCTCGTTGTACTCATGCAGCTCACGTAAGTGGAGTTATTTACAGTCGTTTATCTGTGTTGGTTGCTTTTCGTTATTTTCAATGGGGTTTCCACCTCATTTGTCTCTGTTAAGGGTGACCTTTGATCTTGGGTTGTATTATATTCCTCTTGTTATGCATTTTCTTTCAGTAGCCAGCTTGAGAAGGACACTTAAAGGAATAGTTCACTCAAAAGTTTATACCTTCCCCGCTGAAAAAAAAATATTTTAAGCCAGTCTTAGATGATTTAAGCTGGTCTCCCAGCCTGGCAATCTGGTAGCCTTTTAGCTGGTCGGCCAGCTGAAAAGTATCCAAAACATTGTTCCTTGAACAAAATAACCATAATTACCCCATGATATTAGGGTTAAGGCCAGGTTAGCATTCTGATTGGATGGCAAAAAATGTTGATCTAAGAATGTACTACTGTTCAAAAGTTTTGGTCAGTAAGATTTTCTAAATGTTTTTGAAATAAGTCTTTTATGCTCAGCAAGGTTGCATTTATTTGATCATAAATGCAGTAAAACAGTATAGTTGTGAAATATTATTTCAATTTGAAATATTACTCCAGTCACATGATCCTTCAGAAATCATTCTAATATTCTGATTTGGTGCTTAACAAACATTTCTTACTGTTACCGACAGTGGCGTTCACAGACCTGTGGAGGGGCAGGGGCTAAGCGACGTTGCTAAGGCACAATCGCAGTCCGGGGGGAGGGGGGTCACCCTCGGTAGAAATCGTGGTCCAGGGGCACATAGACCGGACCGAAAGGGCACCATTGGCGATTAAAGGGCCTTCCCCACCGACCCCCCATGGCTTTAGAATAGACCTATAAATACACAACTACACATGAGTGATGTATTTATTTTCTTTCATACTGTGTAAAACAGTATTCACCACCACAAGTGCTTACAGTAAAAAAAAAAAAAAGTTTAGTTTCAATCTTGCTTTCGTGTTTACCGTTCATTTTTCAAAAACTCTGCCAATTACTTTCAGACTTGTACAGAAATGTATATAGGAACTGATGAAAGACAAGCTTTAGGTTTTGAATAACTGTGTGCATATGATATATCCAAAAATATAATAATATGGCAAAGGTGTTTGCAATGTACTGTAAGAAAAATGTTTGCTTTTGAGATGTGTTTGTGATATTTTGAATGCAGTGCTTCTTTTTGCAAGAGATGAAAGGCATTTTGCATTTTGTGTGTGCAATTCTTGGATTTGTGTTTGTAAAGTTTTGAAAAAAGAGGCAAAGTTGTGAAAGCGTGTAAGCAGTTAAAAAAAACAACTGTAATTTCTTTCAAAAAAAAAAACACTTACTGACCCTAAACTTTTAAATGGTAGTGTAGCTCTAAGAACTACTTGGACAGTAAGGCAATAGTTTCACAAGTCATGTTAGGCTAGAAAGAATATTCACCTAAAATCCTAAATACACAGTAGAAACTCCAAAAAAGTCAATTACCAGTTTAAGTGGCTACAATGATGATCACGTGTCTGGGTGCGAAGCAGTGGCTAATGTGTGCAGCGTGTGAACATGATGTTCTCAGTGAGACAGCAGGGCTCTCTGCTCTGAGCTCTTATAAAAGCAGCACATTAGTGCTGACACAAAAAGTGCCACAGACAAGGGGAGAGCAGAAAGAATGACAGGAGAATCACTCTCACCATCTCCTGCTCTTTCTCTGTGCAACACCAGTGTGCTGCATCTGCCTTATGGAGCACAGGTGTGACAGCACTGACACTTTTATTACCACACCATCAGTTCCGTGTCATCTCCTCACATTTTTAGGTCTTTGCATCTCGCCACCTCTTTCTCTCTCTCTTTTCAGTCCTTTTTCGAGCATCGACGGGTTACTTTTACCATTATCAACTCGCTACTTTAAACCCATTTTCGTGATTGTTTTTGATTTAACTCCCCTGTAGTATGAGGACCACCATTTAAAGCCCAAAACTGTCATTCTCTTGATTTAACAAGTGTGTAGCTTTGAACCTATTTTGTGTCTTCCCTCACACTCCATGATCTGTCTCGCTCTCTCTCATCGTGGAAGGTAATAATTCTGTGCCCTGTGTGTGAGTTCGGTGGTTGGTGTATAATAAAAGCTATTGTCATGAGTCTTCATGCTGTGTATACGGTGTGTGTGTGTGTGTCTGTGTCTGAGTGTGTGTGTGTCTGTGTGTGTGTGTGTGTGTGTGTGTGTATTGAGTGAAGACTGCAGGGAGGTCTAAACGCATATCATTTCCTCTCCAGTCATTTGTAATAGACAGTCAATATGAAGTCTCTCTTTTTCTTTCCCTCTTATTTTTGCTCACTCATTCACCTAGTTCTCTCGGTTGAAGAGCAACATTGCCCCCTGTAGGCCAAGTGCTGTTGTCTTGCATCAGTCTTTAGTTGGAAAGTGATGAGATAGGTGTATTATGTGAAAGCCCATTTCCACCACATAAGAAAAAAAACCGTCATGCTCTGGTAAATCAAAATTATGACATAGAATCATAATTATGACAGAAAATAATTGAAACTATAAAATAAAAAGTCATAATTAAGACATTTCAACTTCATAATTTTGACATTGTGTCATAATTATGACTTAGTATCGCGTTGTCTCAAAATTAGGACTTGTCTTCTTGTAACTTTGACTTTTTGCCATAATTGTTTTTTTTTTTAATCATAAGACAGTATCTTAGTATAACCAAAGCATGCTATTTTTTTCTTATGTGAAGGAAAGAGGAGGAAAGAACCTAACCTGCCAAATCTTCATATTTTCACAAGATCAACAGCGCTACAGACACACGTAACCTCTTCAAAACATTCAATTCTCTACTCTGTCCCCCTCCACCACCTCCCACAACTTCTATAACAGCTGATGATTTCTCCACATTCTTCACAGACAAAACTAGAACAATCAGTAGTCAGTTCTCTTTTCACAGGCACTTTCCCCACTGCGTTCAAACAGGCTCGGGTAACCCCACTGCTCAAAAAACCTACATTAAACACTTCACTTACAGATAGCTACAGACCTGCCTCTCCTTCCTTTCATAGCAAAAACACTCGAACGAGTTGTTTTTAACCAGGTATCATTATTTCTTACACAGAACAACCAACTGGATCCTAACCAGTCAGGCTTCAGGAGTGGCCATTCAACTGAGACTGCGCTACTGTCGGATTTGCCCTGCGGATTGCAAAAGCTGATTCCAAATCATCAGTTCTTATTTTCTGGATCTATCTGCTGCTTTTGACACGGTGAATAATCAGATCCTCCTGTCCACCCTCTCATCACTAGGCATCACAGGGATTCCACTTTGCTGGTTTGAATCTTATCTCACTGGTAGGTCTTTCAGGGTGGCCTGGTGTGGGCAGGTATCCAAAGCACATCAACTGGTCACTGGGGTTCCTCAGGGATCAGTTCTTGGACCCCTCCTCTTCTCCATATA